>NW_023397088.1:572500-740372 GCF_011125445.2 Fundulus heteroclitus | reverse complement strand
CTTACAATGCTACTGTGTCATAGACCAGAGAGAGATAAAATTTTGATGGTAAGATGCAAGAACATTGTTCTTATGTACTGTTTTTGTGTACATAATGTGATTTATTTCACTTGTGGTTATTCAAATACTCATGATGATTAAAAAGAGTGAATGGATAAAATGTATTCATGGTTAAAAGGTTAAAAGACATAAAGTGTTCTAGTTAAAAAGATAAATATTGATTAAAAAGCTGGTTATTGATACAAATACTGCTTTAAAAGACTGTGAAGTCCATTTGTGTTAAGGATATAAGGTTTCTAATGTATAATTGTGTTGAAGTAACACTAAAGTTTTGTACACTATCATTTACAATGATTTGGTTAAGAAAATGCAGAGAATCAGCGTTAAGAGTAGTGATGAATATAGTACTAATAGAAATTGTTTATGCACCATGTGTGTAGATTGGTTTTATATTTCTGCTGGATCAGGAATTGATCTACAGGAGGAATTCTGAGCCTTCCATGTTTCAGTTGGCGACAGGAAAGGAGAACGGGGATCAACTTCACAAGAACTGCAGACATCTTCCTACTTCCTCTGATACAGATAAGCGCGCTCAAATACGAACTAAAACCTACCCGGGTAGTAGAGAGTAAATGAACAGACAACACATACACCACACAGAACAAAGCTTTTCTTCTGGCATCGAAGAAAAGGACACTTTATTTTAACTTTTCTATTATATTTTTGTTTATCAAAGAGCTCTATTTGTTGGTATTGTTTAATTCATTGTATTAAAAGAAATAATACTTGTTGAATGCAATAAATGATCATTGTTCAACTTCCACTTAAAGTCCAACTTTCTGAACCTAGAGAATGTGGTTTCTTCCTAACTTTGGGGTTAAAAGTGCTACATTACCTTTACAGCTGCCGGCAACGACCCCCCCCCCCCCCCCCCCCCCCACCTCACCATAAAGACCATAACCAGTTTAGCCAATACTCACTTTATTTGAAGCAAATTTTCATCAATAAAATTAACAACTTCTGAAATTTTAAGTTCAAATTAAGAACTTTAACTGAAAACAGTATGTTTTTCAAAAATATATATGAACAAAGACTGTCCCTTTTGACTTTGCCAAAATACTTTTTGAAAATGAATAAAAAGTATTTTTAGCTTACTTAACATACATACTTTTTGAAAAAATAAAACAAAGACAGTCCTTGACTTCACAAAAATATTTTTTTCTTTAAATAAAATAACAGTCCCTTTATCCTGATATATTGAACAGCTTACATTGTAAATGCAAAATTTGCCATTTATAATCAACATTGTTTAAACTGTTTTTTAATCTAGCTATTATTAAACCTTTCCAAGAGAACCAAACATTTTATAAACACTGAACCTGTTATTTACAGCATTAGAGCAGCAAAGTGTGGTTCTACAAAAGAGCAACAGCTTATAACACCAAATGTAACCTCTATTGTCTGCATTTGTTTCTTTGTTTTATTTTTATTCTGTAATGGCTAGAAGTGAAACAGTGGAGTGGTGCCATTGAACCAGTGGTTGTAGCTCATTTACAGAAGTTTTTCAAACGTCTTATCAGAAAGTCTATTTCTCCTAGGCGTGAGCAGCAAACCTCCAAGACTGAAAAGCCGCTCCACAGGAGCACTTGATGGGGTTGGAGTGTTATACTTCAAGAAAATATTCTTTCTGTTTGAAAACTGATGCAGAATGTGAAGGTCATATGCTGAGCTCAGGTAGTCCATGACTTCCTTTTCTGCAGAGTAGGTGTCATCCTCTGGCTCCACCTCAAAGGAGAAAAAGTCCATCTCACCTTGGCTGGCAGATGTGGAGGCCACACCTGGAGGACTCTGTGCAGCAGGAGCAGTTGGTAGAAGTTCTTTTACTAGATCCTTCCTACCTGCAGCTCTAAGCCATCCAAGTTTAAATTCTGGACAACTGGCAGCTGTGAGAAGATCATCTTTGTCATCCAGCACAGCAGCAAAACCAATATGGATAGCCTGAAAAATATAATAGATTCTGTATGTTTATGGCTATAAGGCCAAAAAGTAATTTCAATGTATTACTTGTACTGTGGGATCAGCATCATGGATCAAATTTTGTTTTAGGTTACTTATTAAAATTTGTATTCATTTTATCTTCTTATCCCAGAATTGCAATGACACTGAATATTCTGTTCCATATTCATTAGCAGTGTAAGATGGAACATGCCTTCACTGTGGCATCTGGAAGGCCTGCAGTCATCCTGGAGAGGACATCTTTACCTGCCAGGGTCCTCTGCATCAGGACTTCAAGTGTGGCCAGTAAAGTCCCACATGGGCAGTCACCTTGCAGAATGTCTAGGGCTGCAGTCATAGGCTTCATGACAGAGCAGTATTCATGGAGGAACTGCTACTCTTTGTCTTTGAAACACTTAACTCCCAGCTTGGTGCACAGCATGTTCAGCTCACTCATGGGCATTTCTATGATTCTATTCACAGCATCAGAAAATGAATTCCACCTTGTGGATGTTGGTAGCAGCAGCTTTCTTTCACTGACTTCCTCCACTGCTTCTGATGCAAGGCTAGATCTCCTTGATTTGGTCCAGAGAGCTGTGCATGTTGCTGCTCCTGAACACAGCCTTGCTCTCTGCATTGCTTGTTAAATATTTCTCCACATCATTGGTGGAAATGATGTTTATGGTGTGTGAAGCACATCTGCGGTGGGGTGGGAGACACAGCTGGCCGTCACTTTGGTTCTCAGCTGAGAGGATTTCTGACACATCCCAGAAAATGACAGCATCGTCTGTGGAAGTGGACTCTTCCTCCCCCGTCTCCTCCTCCTCATCATCATCATCGGACTCTTCAGCTGGCCGATAAACTTGAAACGCTTTAACAAAGTTGGATCCGTTATCGGTCACTGTTGCAGCTACTTTGTTGAGTAATCCATAAGAAGAGTGGATGTTTTCCATTTCTGCAGCGATCACATCATACGTGTGTCTACCGTGAATTCTCCGACATGCTGATGCAGCCTTGTTGCGCTCCGATGTGGATTTACTGATCCAGTGGAGCGTTAGGCCCAGATAGCTTCTGTTGTTAGCAGACCAGATATCAGCAGCAGTGGAAACAAAGTGGACATCTTTCAGCGCAGCTTTTAGACTTCTCTCCATCTCTGCATTCTCCTTCTCCAGGTCAGATGAAAAGGATGTTGTGTGGGGCAGCTCGGCACTGATAGTGGTAGGAATCTGGTTTATGACGGCACCAAACGAGGGCCAATCAACAGTGTTTAAGGGCAGCATTTCTTCAACAACATATCGCCCAACCAACTTCTTCAGCTCTCCACCACTTACTGCTTTGGCAGCGAAGTGCAGCTTTTGTTGTTTGGCTGGCAGGGGCCCTCCTGCAGTCACGGCTCTTTGCTTGGAACCACCTGCAGTCAAAGCCGCTTAGTTTGACTGCGCTGTGCTGTGAGGTCAAAGGTTACTTCAGGTTTGACGTCGTGTTTTTGAAGCTGGATAACACTTTGTCACCAGCACAGAGAGTACAACCAACCTTGATATTATCATCTTTAGATGACACAAACTCAAAGTAAGGACTATATTTCCAGCTGGAAAACGCACACCTTTCCTCTCCCTGCATTGTTATTGACGTGTGTGTCACCGGTTGCGTCTTTCCTCGTGTGGTGGAGGTGACGCAACGTCACTCTCAGAGAAGCAAACCATTTTCCCCCCAAAGTAAAATCACCAAAAAAGTAACGTAGAGTGGATTGGATAAGGAATTTTAATCTGATTACTAGTTTGGAAAAAGTAACGCGTTTGTTTGATCTTCATTAAAAAAGTAGACACAATAGAGTAACGCGCTACTAAGTAACGCGTTCCTGGCATCACTGCTTAGAAATCAGCTGTGTGGGCATATCTCTACGTTTGTTGGTGAGAGCGTGCGTCACGTGGTGCGCACTGGGCCATGGTGTGGATGGATGCGCTGTTTCTGTGCGCCACACGCATCATGTGGTAGGAGTAGTGTTGGTGTGGCTCAGGTGCGCTGATGGTTTGTGCGCCGCCTCCACATAGAATCCTGCAGACGCCCCAAATTCATGGAAGCTGCTTAACAACAAAGTTTACTTTGACGGAGAAAACAAGGAAATGGACACAAGCGTTTATTCATTTCAAGAACTGATTTCCTGTTAATCATCTGGCGGTTAACGAGCACCGAGTCTGTGACGTCACCGCAGCACGCAGGGTTTCTAGATGCGGAGCAACAGACGGCGGAGCCAGTTCACATCACTTCGCTAAAGTTAGAAAGATATTCACAGATTGGGCTTTTCCGGGTCAAGAACTCATCGGAGGATCATTTCTTCTACAAAGCGACACCTCTCTGCAACCACAGCAAGGCAGACAGTGAGCTACAATCGTAGTTTCCTCAAAACGAGTCTCCCACCGCGCTGGGAGAATTACATTGGACTCTATGCAGAGCTCGCTGCTCCGCAGATGCTTAGGGACCGTCTGCAAGTTGAAGCACCAGAAGAATAATGATGGAGAAATATTCAACAGACTGATACAGATGAATAAAGCTAGAAAGTCAGATCAAGGAGAAAGGCAATCGTTTAATACAAAACACGAGACACTAGCCTTAACCAGCATAGCAGTCATTTTAACACGTGGGGAAACAAAACATTAAAAGAGGCCAAAACATTCAATTTTAGCACATTTATAAATGTTTCACACATGAAATTTAACCAGAAAATCACAATTCTCCATGTGGTCAGCTGTCTTTAGTTTGAATCTAGAATCCTAAAATGCTCTAAACTGAATAGTGGAATGAAGTGAAAAAAGCCGAGCTAAAAAACGAGCCGGTGGAACGAAGCACATCTAGCATAAAAATCTGAGTAAAATCTAAATGACTGAGTGATTTAACAAGGACTCATCCAGGAGGTCCCAGAGGAACCAGAACAACATCTGAAGCTCTGCAGGACTCACTGCCTCAGTTAAGGTCAGAGGTCAGGATTCAACAATTAGAGAGAAACTGGGAAAAATGGCCTCCATGGGAGAGGTCCAAGACCAGAACCACTGCTGACCCAGAAGAACCCAAAGACCCGTCTCACATTTACCAAAAACATCTTGATGATCATCAAGACTTTTGGGGAAATATTCTGTGGACTGATGAGACATTTTCAGTTTTATTAGATAAAGTTATTCAGTGTGAAAAAGTTTCCACTAATGAGCCTGGATGTGCTGCTTTGTGTTGATCTGCCAAATAAAATCCCAATAAAATCAGCAGTTTGTGGTGGTCAGCTGATAAAATGAGACAAAGTTTAATGGGGTGTGAATACTTTAGCAGGGGCCTGTATTGTAACTAAGTTTGCTAGCAGGACTCTGCAGCAGGTGATGGATGTTGAGCAGCTGATGTGTGGATGAAAAGCCAGAGAAAATGAATGTGCTCAGCTTTGATGGTGTGTAAACTTTCCTAGCAGCAGAAGCAGTTGAAGGTTTTCTCTGAGCAGTGAGCAGACTGCAGAGTTGGACTGAAGGGAGACTCTGAAGTCTGAAGGTAGAACCGTTAGAAATAAGACGCTGCATTTTAGGAAGAGAAGAGCTGCAGTTCTAACAGCCCTGATGTTAGATAAAACTCCATCTTTAATCCAGCAAATAGAAATCTCTGCTTCTGGGAGTCAGAGGAAGCTGAAAGCTGGGAGCTTCTAGAATGGGGAGCAAAGCAACATGGAGGCTCTCAGAAATGTTTCCATCCTTCAGCTTTTCTAGCCCAGTTCCAGCAGCTCAACATGAAGCCAGATGGAGATTTGGCCAAAGAGCCGACCGCTTGTCATTGTTCATCATTTAGAAATCAGACTGTGAGGACATCACAGAGCTGCAGTCATCACACGACACCAGAACCCAGCAGAACCCAGAGAAGAAGCAGCAGCCGTGGTTCTGTTATGGATCAAGGTACCGTGGTCCATGAAAGGCTCATTAAAACAGAACCTTAGAAACTAGAGAATGGGCTTTTACTGCAGAAAAGTTTACAGTCCTAACAGAGTTTCATTTAAAGACGTTTTGGTTCCAGGCGGTTCTGTAGGAGTCGGACCCTGGAGCGGGCTCAGGAACCCGACTGCAGGTTGAGGTTGTTCAGTAGAATCCAGTTTCTACCAGTGAGTTCTGTGGTGCTGCTCGGTTGGCCTTTAACTTTTTAATCTCTAAACCTTAACAAGGATCAGATCTGCGGTGAGTCTGGACTGAGATCTTGGAGAACGGTGGAAATGCTGCGGTGAAACCAGAACTTTGGCTGTTTTTTGGACCCAGGGAGAATATTTGCTCAGCGCTGAACTTCCACTACATGCAGGAATTTGCTGAGACGTTTGGTCGCTCAGTGCTGCTGCAGGTTGAGATCTAGAGGGCTGTGGGCCACCATGAGGGCATTTATGGCCAGGGAGAAAACACACAGCACGCTGCTGTTGGCATGAAAGGAGGGAAAACAGGAAGGAGGCACCGTTCTGGACCGGCTCAGTTCCCACAACAGTTCTGGTTCTGTTTGCTTCACTGTTAACCGTCATCTCAACGATATTATTGTCCTTTTCCATCAGTTAACTTGGTTCTAAAAAGTGTTGCTTTAGTGAACATAGTTCTGTGATGTAGAACATGAAGCTGTTACTGATTCAGAGAAAAAGAACGCTTTAACCCAGAGATGTAAATCTGATCAACCATCAATAAATCAACATCAATAAATCAATATAAAAAGTGAACAACAAGCTAAATAAATCAACATATCCTCCTAGAATCATCCCTGCTGGTGTTTTTCTCATGCAATGAAACGTTGTCGGATAAATCTGTAATTTTCTCCAACTGGAGGCATAGGCTCTGTTTAAAAAGGAAGTAATATATGTACTTAGCGTGTTACCCTCCACATGTTCCAGTAGAAGATTTGCTGCTTCTACCTGGAATAGACGCCTATTCTGAGCCTGTTTTTCTATCCTGCTGTGGACTCAGAACCCATCCGCTGTTTTAGACCTGTGATCAGTCAGAACCTGTGATCAATAACTAAGATTCATATTTTCATCTCTAAATCTCAGTTTATTAGTATGTTCCATATTTCCACTGATGGGCGTTATTACTGCTGTGTTACTAGTCTGTTAGATGGAGTCATTAAGGTGGTTCAGCTCACTGGCTGATAACAGCCTGACTGACTTTAAAACAAATAGCAGCTGGCTTCTAAAACCTGCAGAGGTTCTATCAGATCGGTTCTGGTTCTATATGGATCTCCTCAGGAGAACCTTGACTGCTGATTTTATAATAAATATGTTAGCTAAAGGTTAGCGGGCAGCTGCCATGTGGAATAAAAAAGACAAAGATGCAGGAAGGTTTGGTTTAATATGTGTGTTAATCAGCTGATAGGACCATTTGGACCAGAACTTTTAGCTTTCAGAACCAGAACAAAGCAAATGAAAGCACTAAACCCTGGGAAACATGGAAGTAGGGTGAACACGGAGGTGAGGTGGGAGCTTGAGCCGGACTGCTGTGGGGCTGATGATTCGGTCGACCTTGAAAGGGCCAAGGACTTGGGACCAAGCTTTCTAGACACGGCCTTCAATGGGAAGTCTCTGGATGATAGCCTACCTCCTGACGGGGGTGTAAGTGGGTGCGGTAAACGTTTGCGGTCGCGTACCTCTTGTTTTGGGTGGAGGTGCGTTCCAGGGCGGCTTTGGTCTGGTCCCAGACTTTACGGCATTGATGGAGGTGTGACCGGACGGATGGAAGGACTGAATCTGGGAAGGAAGAGGGCAGGAGAGATGGCTGAAATCCGACAGATGCCTCAAAAGGGGACAATCCTGTGGCAGCAGAGACATGAGAATTGTGGCAGTACTCTACCCAGGCGAGATGCTGACTCCAGGTGGTTGGGTTGTGGGGCAGAGACAGCGAAGGGTGTTCTCGATCTCCTGGTTGAGTCTCTCGCACTGTCCATTAGATTGGGGATGAAAACCAGAGGTGAGAGATGCTTTAAATCCTAAGCATTGGCAGAAATCACGCCAGACCTGGGAGATAAATTGCGGACCCCGGTCTGAGATGATTTCAACAGGGAGGCCATGGAGTCTGAACACGTGGTTGACCAATAACCTGGCGGTCTGGTGAGCAGAGGGGAGCTTGGTGAGTGCAACCAGATGGCAGGCCTTGGAGAACCTATCCATGACAGAAAGGATAACGGTCTTGTGGCTGGACGGGGGGAGACCGGTAACAAAATCTAGGGCAATATGTGACCAAGGCCGACTGGGTGTGGACAGTGGTTGGAGGAGACCGGCTGGCGGTTTATAGGACCCCTTATTGCGGGCGCAAATGTGGCAGGCCGAGACAAACTCGGACACATCCTTGTTTAGAGACGGCCACCAGAAGTGACGCCTGAGGAGCACGATGGTACGGCTGGAGCCGGGGTGACCGGAGAACTTGGAGGAGTGCCCCCACCTGAGCACTTGGGAACGGACTGCAGACGGCACGTACAGTCGTCGGGGGGGACCGCCTCCAGGATCCGGCTCGCTCTCCTGTGCCCGCCGGACCTGTCTCTCTAGTTCCCAGGTGAGACCACCAACGATACAGGACTCAGACGGACTCTGGACTCCCCAGCAGAAGAGAAAACAGAGCAATAGTTAGAAAAGCAGTTCTCACTAACTTTCCAGCTGCAGACCTTGCAGAGGGAAAAAGTCCAAATGGTGGAGTGATGAAAAAAGAGGCAAAGCAGCGACTTGTTCCATCCTCTGATGATTAGAAATGAAAGCAGGAAAATCTGCAAAGTGCTTCTTTAGGATCCTGTTCTACGGCTGCAGCTTCTATCTGCTAAATATCTGACAGTTTGGCTTCTAAAGCTTTTGTAGACGAGGTCTAAAGGAAACTTTCTCACTTCTGTGGCTTTATTTCCTGGTTGAACTTTGCTTGTTTTAGGCAGGTTTCTTTCCTCCAACACTTGATGCTCAGACCAGAAGGTTAGCTCTGGTTGCTCAGAGCTCGCTGAGGATCAAGGACGTTTGAAGGTGAAGACGTGACTTTATGGACATGTTGATGGAAATAAATGACTATTCTGAATTAACAAGGAGGAGATGGGTGGTCTTCATTAATCAGCATTTATTGGATCCTTGCAGGGAGAACAGAACCAGTCTGTGGAAGATGTTCAATCTGCTCTAACTAGACAGAGAAATGTTCTTTTCTAGATCTGGCTCACTAGAGGCAGCCTTCAAGAGCGACTCCCCGACGCCTGCAGCTTTCCTTTCTGCCTACCGCTATCTGTGCTCCTCAACCTTGGCTCTCTCTCTGAGACTAAACACAATCAGGCCTTCAACCGCGCAACATAGATTGAATCCTTTTGTCAGGCTGTTGGCATTTAGAAAGCAAGGATAGGAGAGAAACTTTACTCAACATAACAGTTTGAACTTTTCTATCTGAGCAACAGATGATTGATTTGCTCGTTTAAATAGTGACAGTGATGGTGGAGAAGATCCTCCAGGCTGGGCTCTGTGAGGTCAAAGGTCAGGTAGGTTACAGCAGGGAAATCATGATCCCCAAGTTGCTGAATATTTGCAGCTTTTCCATCTTTTTCTGACTGCGTTCAGTTCAGATGATCTTTTAGTTCCTTCCTGCAGAGATCTGAACTTTCCACCATGATTCCTGTCTGATTCCAGCAGAGCAGCAACACAGATGATGGTTTAAAGACAAACTGAAGCAGATGCAGACAGGAAGGATTGATGGCTGCAGTTAGTTGGTGTGGACAGCAGGTGGCGCTGCTGCATGGCACACAGAGGGAGAGCAGCAGCTTCCTGCAGGGACACATGAAGAGCAGCATGAAGCTGAGCTGGGAGACATGAAGCTTTAACATCTGCTGAACTCTTCAGCTCCTCTTTCCCTCAGATCTGCCCTGAAGCAGCTTTAAGGTGGAAAACTGCTGCAGCTGGAGGAGATTCAGCAAAACCAACATGTTGCTTTGCTTTCTGTCCCAGAAGCTCCAGAGGAGGCTTGGCAGCATGAAGGTGGATGGAAGAAGAAGTGACAGCAGTCACCTCCACACAGGCTCTGCTTCCTTCCTGAACATCTCCAAGCAACACGTTTCCTCAGCTGTGCTGTTAGGATGCTGCTCTGAAACATCTCAGGAGGACAGGACACTTGGAGACACTTTGGAGAGGAGATCTCCTGGAATCAGACTCACCTAAAGCTGCTGAGAGCCTCAACATCTCCAGATCCTCAGCAGACTGATCTGAGCTGCTTCTCAGTCTGCTGACCAGAACTTTACTGGACCTGGAGCTCTGACTGGGATCTTCTTCCAGTTTGGGTTTCAATAAAAACATCATGAGAAGATTCCCAGTCAGAGATGAAATCAATCTTTTCTTTGACTCCAAGCTGGGAGAAAGTGAAGCTGACTGTGTGAACATTTGCTGAACAGTTCCAGATGATTTCAGGGAGAAAATGATCCACGTAGAAACAGGACTGAATGTTTTACAGCGTAGAAATAAAGAAAGATTAGAGTCCAGCTAAAGCTGTCAGATCTCCTCCCAGAGTTTCTGCTGATCACTTCCTGGTTTCCAGAGAACAAAACTACTGAATGCAATAAAATGTTGACTGGAAATGAGCTGAAAACTGAGAAGAAACCTGAAAAACACACAAGTTTCACCCTGACCTCAGAGTTTTACAGCTCAGTTCACTGTTGATGTAAAGAGAAGAACTGAAAGTAAATGTGTTTAAACTCAGGTAAACTCACCTTGACAGGGGGCGGAGCCTCAGGTGAGTCAGTTACAGTCAGGTATCAGATCAGGAGAAACAGGTTCTGACTCCATTTAGCAGCAGAACAGAACAAAGAGAAGACTCTGGATCAGGGTGAGTGTTAACTTGTTCTGGTTTTCCCCTCAGTGGGTTTTCTCTCTGTGGACTGTGAACAGAACCAGCAGCAGAACTCAGTCTGGTTCTCCTTCAGAACCAAGCTGCTGCTTCATGTAACCATGGTAACAGTTAGGGTCTGATTTCCTGGTTATCAGCACCAACAAACGCTCAGTTTCCTTTGTTTGTCTCTTTTCTTCAGACAAAAACTGAATTTGAGAAAATATAAATAATAATATTAATAATATTTCAATGCTGCAGTTTTTTACTTGTTCAGTTGAACTGGTACCGGTTCTTTTACTGCTCTGCTGCTTCTTCCTCATAACATCAGTTAATGCTGACGTCAGAGACTCAGATCATGTTTTTAGATGAATAACTGAAATGAATCAGGAAAGCTGGTTTCTAGAATGAAAACTCTGGAGTCTGCAGATTCTGATTTAGCTGCTGAATAAAATCTGAAAATAAAAATAATCTGATGACATCACAAAAGTGACAAATCAGAGTCCTTTAGAATACAGCCATTTGTAGTTTTCCCTTCTTTTTCTACTTAATTTGGATCCAGTTCTTCATTCAGAGGCATTTTCTTGTATTTCCTGGTTTCACTGATTTTCTCTACGGCTGCAGCAAGTTGGACCCAAATGTGATCATTGGAACATTTGACAACACTAAATCTCATGGAAATGGTTTATGGATCAGAGCGGGTCACACTGGAATGACCAGATTTCATCTTTAAAGATGTTCAACTGTCATTTCAAACCAAGTCGGTATAAAAACCAGATGTTCTGATCCATCTGTTCCATTAGGAGGATTTACAAGTCCCAATAAAGTTTCAGGTTAATAGAATAATTAACAATGTTCAGTCACCCCACTGCTTTTATTTAGACATGTAGAGAGAACATATAGAACCAACCAGATTCTATAAATGATGGACTTTTTTTCAAGACCGCTGCAAACATGTTTAATAAGTAATGATTTTAAAATCATGGAGTCAAAGGACAGAAACACAGTTAACACTTACCATAATAAATAACTTTATTAACAAAGCTCTTTTAAAAAACAAGCAGCTAATAAATAGATATAAAGAGGAAAACAGCATGGTCAATAAATAAAAGCCCATTTATAAATAAAACTATTCTAAATATTTTTATTTTAAAGTCCTACAGGGGGAAATGTGTCTCTGGGTTTAACCCACCCTTAGAGAGCAGTGTGCTGGCACAGAGTGGCACCAAGGGAGCAAAATGTGTCTTGCTCAGAAACCCAGTTTTACAGAGTGAGTTTTGAACCAGCAACCTTTGCAGCCTCTCTAAGACACAAACACCCGACTCCCAAACTGCAGGACCATCACTCCCATATAATAACTATATTTTGATTTGATTTGAGGCAGATTCATCCAGATCATTAAAAGTTGAGCAGAAATCTGCTGAAAAAGGCTTTAATAGAAAATTCTACAATTGTGATTGGTTGGAATAGAATCAATCATTTAATGTCATCCAAAGCTGTAATTAACATCAATGAACACATTAGAGACAACGCCAGGTACAGACAGAGAATTAGAGTCTGATAGTCTGGACCTGAGTTCTCCTGCTTTAGACAAACTAAAGAAACATGATTGTTTGTGTTATTCGTGGATTTATGCAAATTGTGCACAAAATGTGCTCACCAGGATTTTCCAGCACTGCCTTAAATGTTTTGGGTCTGGAGTTCACCAGAGCTTCACAGGTTGTCACTGTAATCCTCTTCTCCATGACAAAATCTCAGAGCTGGTCAATGTTAGAGACCTTGATCTTCTCTCTTTCCATTTGAGGATGTCCCACAGATGCCCAATAGGGTTTAGGTCCAGAGACATGCTGGACCACATCCCCAATCTCTTTAGCAAGGCAGCAGCCATCTTGGAGGAGTGTTTGGGGTTGTTATCATGGTGGAGTACTAACCTTTGTACCAGTTTACAAAGAGAGGGGATGATGCTCTGCTTCAGTCAGTCACAGTACGTGTTACTGTTCATGGTTCTCTCAATGAACTGTAGCTTCCCACAGCTGGCAGCATTCATGCAGCCCCAAACCATGATACCCCACCACCACCACCACCACTACCACCATGCCTGACTGTAGGCAAGACACTGGTTGCCACCAGACCTGCTGGACACCATCAGAACCAAGGCAGGGATGGTGGTCAATGTGTAAATCCAGGTCATTGTCCAGAAAGACGAAGGCTTGGTCTCATCAGACCATCAGCTTTGGTTCCAGTAATAATCTGCTCAGTCGGCTTCTCCTCAGCAAACTATTCTTGGGCCTTCTGGTGCATCATCTTCAGAAGAGCCTTCCTTCTTGGATGACAGCCATGCAGACCAATTGGTTGCAGTGTGCAGCATGTGGTCTGATATCGTTTCAATGATGACGGCACAAATGAAATGAATAGCAACACAAACATTGGACAACAATCTTGTTATCTTTGAAAAGGGTGTACTATGGGTATGTCTGGGTGGGGGGGGGGGCAGCCTGGAGATGCTGAGTGCAGGGAGGAGGGCTGAGGCAAGAACTGGTTCTGTAGGCCAGTGTGGACATAAACTGACAGGCAGACAGATCAGTGGGACTAAGCAGGGTTGGTGGTCAAGGTGTAAGTCCAGGCTCAGTGTAGATGTCCTTCAAGGATAAGGCCATGCAGGAAAAATCCTAAAACTAGGAGTCCTCCAGGGAAACTCACTGAACATCTACATGCTCAAGGCTTTCAATAATCTGGTGACTGTTTGTCTGGTATATATAGGCGGATGAACAGGTGAAGCAGATGAGCTTGACTGAGCTGCCAACGGAGGAGACTCACAGATGCAGGAGATGATGCTGATTGTAGCGGTGCAGGATGAGAGTCAGCAAGCAGACAGACAGCCAGAACAGGGCATAGAAATATTAAAATGATCAGAGTCAAGGCCTGATTTATTCACTGATGGTTGGAGAACAACTACTTTAAACATGGAGGTAACATTCCCAGAGAATAAAGACTTCTTCAAAAGTGTTAAAATGTCCAGAGATAAAAACGTTCAAACATCTAAAAGACAGGAAGAAGACTTCTTGCTATTCATTGTTCTCGTGAACTCAGACTGAGAAAGTGGATGAATTGAATTAAACTTTATGCTTCTCTAGATATGGAAGTAAAGGAAGAATTAACAATTTAGGCTGATTGATGATAGAGTAGGTGTCTTAAAAAGCTATTTAAATTTGGCACATATGAACCAATGAGTTGTGTATGAAGTTTTTACTCCTTTAAAACTCTTTTAAAATCTTTTAAAAAGGGTTTTAACATAAAAAGGTCAGAGGTCTAACTTCTCCATCTTGCCTGTGTTGCTTTCTGGTTCTCTGAACGGTGTCATAGATCCAGGAGGATGTTTCAGATTAAATAGAATTGAGTTTTGAGAGTTTAGAAGGTGCTACTAGGTCCAATGAGGCTGCAGACATTTAAAGGCCGACTCATCTGCAGAGTAGGAAGAGTTCTGTTCATCAAGCTGAAGAAACCGTTGATAGATGTGATAAAATGTTCTGAAGTATTGGCTCTAAAATGCTGAGGGCCTGTCTGGTTAACAGTCAGAGGTTTGGTATAAAGTTAAACAGTAAAGCTTTGTGATCAGAAATGAGTTTATTAATAGTTGAAAGGTCAGATGGTGTTGGAGAGTCCAGGATCATGAGTTGGACCAGAACCATACTGAGGACAATCAAATGTACGAATGATATGAAGGAAATCAGATGTGAGTCAGTCCTTCTGAACGTCATCATAGGTTAAAATCACCTGGTAATGTGACTTTTTTCATAGTTTGTTGTTGTGATGGAGAGAATTCTGTTAAAACATCAGCTTTAGTGTTGGGAGGAGATCAAGTAGAAATGCCACAGATGAACAGAGAGAGTCTAAAGCTCAAGAGAGCTAAACTGAGGAGAACCGAGGGGAATTTCTAAAGGAACATCCAGGAGGACCAGCCTCAATAAGAGGAACATCAATGTCAGAACAAGTTTTAGCTGAAAAGCTCAAATCTAAACTGTAAAAATGTTTTGCTTTTATTTATTTAATTGTATGTTTTTATGACTTTTTGAACTTTGATGCAACTGCTGGTGGTTTTATAAAGTTCTGTATAAATAAAACTGAATCTGATCAGCAGGAAAATCTCAATTAATCTAAATAAATGATGAAATAAAAATCCTAAATTATGATTCAAACATAAATATCAAGTGTGAACTTGGTGATTCAGAATTCAGTTTGCTGTAAATGCAAAGATGAACAGAAATGAATCTGAACATCATTAAACACAGGTAGACTCACCTGTCCTGTCAGAAGGGGCGGAGCCTCAAGTGAATCAGGTATGATACGATCAGGAGAAGCAGGTCCAGTCAGGTTCAGACTACAGTCAGTTTAGATCAGAGCAAAACAAGGTGAAGAATCTGGATCAGGGTGAGTGTTAACGTCTTCTGGTTTCTCTTTCAGTGGATTTTCTCCCTGTGAGCTGAACCAGTAGCAGAACTCAGTCTGGTTCTCCTTCAGCTTTAATTCTTCATATTTTAAAACAATATTTTTATTTTCTAACAGACGGCTGAAACTGACAGAGAAGCAGGAAGTTAAAACCTTTGTTTTCTTAGCGGGAATCTTGGACCGACCCGTTTGTCCTGATTCTTTAGCTGTGAGCTCAAAGTCAGTTCCTGTTTTCTCTCAGACTGACTGAAGCCACAAGATGGAGGAATGTGATCAGAACCAGGAGGACAAAGCAGAGCAGCTATAATAATGAAGTCAGTAATAATCTAATAATAAAGAAGTAATGTTCCTGTATGTGGTGAACCTGGTATTCAGGCCGACACAGCGTAGGGTTTAAAAGTTTTATTATTAAATGTGTGATAGTGGCAGAATGGGCAGGCAGGCAGGAAGAGGAGAAGAATGAAGGCTGCTGACAGGAGATCCCAGCAGGAATGAGCAGATGACCAGATGCAGCAGGTGGAGACTGACTTGACCAGACAGAGCATGCAGAGGAAGACTTGACCAGAAGCTGCAGAGGAAGACTTGACCAGAAGCTGCAGATGAAGACTTGACCAGAAGCTGCAGAGGAAGACTTGACCAGAAGCTGCAGAGGAAGACTTGACCAGAAGCTGCAGAGGAAGACTTGACCAGAAGCTGCAGATGAAGACTTGACCAGAAGCTGCAGAGGAAGACTTGACCAGAAGCTGCAGAGGAAGACTTGACCAGAAGCTGCAGAGGAAGACTTGACCTGAAGTCAAGTAAATAATAAAAAGTGAAGTTTTCACTGATTTCTCTTTATGTTCTGGTCTCTGAGCGGTTCTGACTCTCAGCAGAGGAACCAGCAGAACATCTTCCTCTAAAGGAGGTCTGGACCTGAAAGGTTTCAGAAGCGCTGCTTTAACTGAAGGCTCTCTAACAGGAGCCGGCTCCAACATGTGAGCGGGCCGCTGTGTTCAGAACCAACACATCAGAACTTCAGAGGAAATGTTCCCTCCTTCATTCACTACATCTGACCTCACTCTGGATGTTTCTACAGACCTGGAACATGATTCCAGTTTAGACCTGAAAAGGTTTCACTCTCAGTTTTAGCTTCATTTTCTAAATAAACCAGAACTTCTCCAGATGGTTCTGAGGAGATCAGCCAGCAGACATCAGGAGGTGCATGAAGTAGTGAAGGAGAGGACAATCCAGACCCAGATGGTACCTGCTGAACTCAGGTTCCTCTGGTCCTCTACACACATGATGGGAATCAGCTTTCTGCTTTACAGACACTGACTGGACCTGAACCACTGGGAACTGACTGGTTCTGGTTTCTCTCTCAGGCTGACTGAAGTCCAGAAGATGGAGGATTGTGATCTAAAGGAGGACAGAGCAGAACCTCCAGGATCCAGCTGTCCATCTATGAGGAGTGACTGGTCCAAAGATAAACCTCCAGACTTCAGTGAAGAACCTGGACCCTCAGAGTAAGAACCCAGTTTCTAACTGATCCATGTGACTCCACAGAGATATAATATCTAGAATATTAACTGGTTGATCTTCAGCGTCTCTCTGGTTTGGACCTTGTTCAGCTTGTGGTTCTGCTGATGCATCAGGAGGTTACCAAGTCCAGATGCATCAGAAGAGCCACAAACATCCTCAAAGACTCCTCCCACCCAGCTCATCACTGTTCAGACTGGTGCCTTCAGACCAGCGGTACCGGTCCATGAAAGCCAGAACCTCCTGGATGAAACATAGTTTTTATCCATGGGCCATCAGAGCTGTCAGCTGAGACCAGTAATAATTCCTGCTGACGCTGTTTTTAGGGACAAATATCAGGTCCAGTATGAACTCCTACTGGGAACTTTTTCTGACCAGAACCCAAAACTCACACAGCAGCTGTTCATTCTGCAGCTCTGTGGCGTCTCTTCCTTTACTTTCCATCAACTCAGAGATTTCCTCCCAGCATGAAACCAACCTTAACGTCACCCTGCCTCTGATTTTGGTTCTGTTCTCATCAAGTTGGACCTTTTAATCCTTCTTCTTCTGATAAACTCTCCCTCTGGAAACAAAGGAACTGATTTCTGTCTTCTGAACATCAGCTTCACTTTAACATCCTGCTCTGATGAACATGATCTGCTCTGATACCAAACTGCATTTTAACTCTCCTAGTTCCCTAAATGTCTCCTGTCTGTCCAGAACTTTGTTCTTGTTCTAAGGTTCTGTTTCATGGTCCGTTCATGTGTTCTGTTCTTTAATGACGGCCACATCAGCTCCTCAGACCAGATCAACAGCTTTAGTTCTGCTATCAGGGACCAGATCCTCTGCTCTCCACCTTCTCAGACTAGATGTGATCAATCGGACCGTGTCCAGAACTTTCTGGGCTTTGTAGTATTAGTAGTGTATACTATAGAAGTACTTTGTAGAATAATTAATATAAATCTGATCTCATCAGCTCCATTAAACTGTGACATGAGCCTGTTGTCCTGCAGGTGTTGGTTGGACCCATGTGATCCAGACCAGTAGAACCCGGTTATTAAGATAATGTTCAGTTTGGTCCAACAGAACCGTCTGAATGTTTCACTCTGGATCTTTAAACCTTCTGCTTCTCTGCAGCAGTTTGTGTTCAGAGCTTCTTCTCTGGTTTTTATCACAGAGTTTCTCACTGATTGATGTGATCTGAATAACAACATGTTGGTGTTTCAGAGGTCAGAACCACAGACAGAGAGCAGAACCTCCAGGATCCAGCTGTCCGTCTATGAGGAGTGACCGGTCCAAAGATCAGAATCCATTCTTCAGTGCTGAACCTGGACCCTCAGACTCAGAGTAAGAAACCAGTTTCTAACTGATGGATGTGACTCTGCAGAGAAATAAAAACATAATATTGACTCAGTCTTCAGTTTATAAACTAAAAGTAAATTAATTCTTATTTTAGCTTAACTTACAGCTACATAATCATAAGCTGTTAGTCAATAAACCAGTAGTATTCATTGGCCTGGTTATACACACATGTACAATAGTCTTGGTCACGTTGGCTGTAGGTATAATTGTTGGGATGTAAATGTGTTTTTATATGCATGTTCATTAATTTGTTTAAATATTGATTTACAAAAATTATAAACTTAAGCAGAAATCTGGAGGAATGTTTATTTATGTTAAGATCTAAAGGAAGGAGAAGGGGTGTGATTACATGTTTTACTTCTTCAGAACAGGAGCTGGACTGCTGGCAGCCAATCAGAGCAGCTGTGCTCCAGGTGAGACTGAACATCTCCAATCAGAACTTCCTTCTATCGTCTCTGTTGAACTAATTCCACGTCTTTAGTTGGGATTTGGAAATTCAAGTGTTTAAAAGTCTTTCTGTGATCAATTATTTCCCCTGAATCTCTGGATTTCCAGCTGCTGTAAATGTAACGTCTGTGTTCAACCCAACAACCTATTGGGTTTGCTTTGAAGTGGTTCTGTTTTCAGCCCTTTGTGCTAAATGCATTAAAACTGAACATCTCCTTAAAGCTGCTGCTCATTTTGATGCATGGAAACAAAAAGGTGGAGAAAACAACCTGCTGCACTGCTGCTTTACAGAAAGAGGGAAGGAAAGTCTGAGAGACAGAAACCTTTATTTACTCTGACAATAGATCCCAGATTACAGGAGATATATTTGTAGAAACATGGAATATTTCTATCTGCTGTTTACTTCTAAAGGGCCAAATCAGTCCCATGTCATTTCTAATCTGTAATTATTCTTTAAAAACATCCAATCCAGTCTCTGAGTGAGAAAAGCATCTGAAATGTGAACACTACCTGATCCAATGAGCTGTTTCTCTGGCAGATTAGAGCATTTCCTCCAGATTTCCTTCATTAAGGCTGAAAATGCTGCCAGGAAACATTTTCTGTCTCTCTGCCTCTTCTGTAGCTGCTGTGTTTGTGGGAGAAGGTCAGATAGAAACAGAGAAATGAGGACAATGGTGACCTGATGCTAAAGAGTTCATGTTGCTGAAAGCTGCTGCATGTTTCTGTCAGCATTTCTTCATCTGATCTGCTTTGTGAATCAGATCCTGACAGTGAACAGATACTGGCCACAAAGCAGAGGCAGAACTCTGCTGTCTGACCATCTAACAAGGTTCTGGTTCTAAGGATGGATCCCATTGGTTAGCATCACATCATGTGAACTAAGAGACCTTCTAATGATGACACCTCCTGATGTTCCAGATGTTTCTGCTCCAACTTCATCACTAAATCAGGTTTTTCCTTCAGTTGTCTTTTCTTCTCTGTTCCAGCAGATGTTGGTCTGCAGGAGGTTCTAGAGGAACATAAGATCAGTCTGAGGAGGAGATGTGAACGTGTGACTGAAGGAAGTGATGAACCAGGAAGTAGAACCCTCCTCAACAGGATCTACACTGATCTCTACATCACAGAGGGACAGAGTGAAGAGGTTAATACCCAACATGAGGTGAAGCAGCTGGAGAGAGCTTCCAGGATCCAGAACCTCCATGACTCTCCAATCAGGTGCCACGACATCTTTAAAGCCTTACCTGACCAACATGGAGCCATCAGAGTGGTTCTGACCAACGGCGTCGCTGGTGTTGGAAAAACCTTCTCAGTGCAGAAGTTCACTCTGGACTGGGCCGAGGGCTTGGAGAACCAAGATGTCCGTGTGGTGGTTCTGCTGTCGTTCAGGGAGCTGAACCTGATCAGAGGTGAGCAGCACAGTCTTCTCACGCTGCTCCATGTTTTCCATCCAACCCTCCAGAAGCTCCCAGCAGAGCAGCTGGCTGCCCACAAACTTCTCTTCATCTTTGACGGCCTGGATGAAAGCAGACTTTCTCTGGACTTCAACCACAGTCGGCTTGTTTCTGACGTCACACAGAAGTCATCAGTCGACGTTCTGCTGACAAACCTCATCAAGGGGAACCTGCTTCCCTCGGCTCTGGTCTGGATCACCTCCAGACCTGCAGCGGCCAATCAGATCCCTCCTTCATGTGTTGCCAGGGTAACAGAGGTACGAGGCTTCACCGACGCCCAGAAGGAGGAGTACTTCAGGAGGAGGTTCAGTGATGAAGAGCTGTCCAGCAGAATCATCTCCCACATCAAGACCTCCAGGAGCCTCCACATCATGTGTGGAATCCCAGTCTTCTGCTGGATCACTGCTACGGTTCTGGAGAACATGTTGACCACAGAGCAGAGAGGAGAGCTGCCCAAGACCATGACTGACATGTACTCTCACTTCCTGCTGGTCCAGACCAGGAGGAAGAAGAACAAGTACCATGAAGGACATGGGAGGAGTCCACAGGAGCTGATGGAGGCTGACAGGGAAGTTCTCCTGAAGCTGGGGAGGCTGGCGTTAGAACATCTGGAGAAAGGAAACATCATGTTCTACCAAGAAGACCTGGAGCAGTGTGGTCTGGATGTCACAGAGGCCTCGGTGTACTCAGGAGTTTGTACAGAGATCTTCAAGAGAGAGAGTGTGATGTTCCAGAAAGCAGTCTACTGCTTTGTTCATCTGAGCATTCAGGAGTTTCTGGCTGCAGTCTACATGTTCCACTGCTTCACCAGCAGGAACACAGAGGTGGTGAAGAAGTTCCTGGGGGGATACTATAGTTACTCTCTGGAGGACTTCATGCACAGTATCATGTATAAATCCCTCAGAAGTAAAAATGGCCACCTGGACCTGTTTGCTCGCTTCCTTCATGGCCTCTCTGTGGAGTCCAACCAGAGACTCTTAGGAGGCCTGCTGGGTCAGACAGAGAACAGTCCAGAAACCATCCAGAGAGTCATCAACAACCTGAAGGAGATGAACACTGATGATAGAATCTCTCCAGACAGAAGCATCAACATCTTCCACTGTCTGATGGAGATGAAGGACCTCTCAGTTTATCAGGAGATCCAACAGTTCCTGAAATCAGAGAACAGATCAGAGAAGCTCTCTTTGTTCCAGTGCTCAGCTCTGGCCTTCATGCTGCAGATGTCAGAGGAGGTTCTGGATGAGTTGGACCTGGAGAAGTACAACACATCAGAAGCAGGACGACTGAGACTGATTCCAGCTGTGAGGAACTGCAGAAAGGCTCGGTGAGTCCAGATGTCTTCATTGAGTGATGCTGATTCAGCATTATTGTCATCCTGTTTATTCTTCATTATTCAAGTTGCTTCTGGACGTTTTTGGGTCTTTAACTACAAACATTTTATCTCTCTGTCCTCTGCAGGACGTTCATTATTTCCTTGCTTCCTTCCTCTCTAATCCATTCATCCTCACCTTATCTCTACTCATCTGTTCTCCTCACATCTCTTCATCCTCCCAGTTTAATGTTCTTCATCCCCTCATTATTGCATTCTTCCCTCTTCCACCTTCCACAGCTTCCTCCTCAAGCCACCTTCAACCTGCTCCTCTTTCTGCATCTCTTTTGTCTAATCTACCTGCTCCATCCTGTTCTGGTCTCCTACATCTGGGGTCCCCACAGTGGATCATTTCATGTGGAGTGAGGGAAGTGATGTTAGAAACCATCACAGGTTTGACATCAGTGACCTTGGCTGAGTTAAAGGAGGGAACAAGGCTTCACTCTCTGCTGATCTCACTGCTCTGCAGCTTTCAGATCTCCAGAGTTGATCACGTCTGTGGAGAGAAGTTATGACATTATTATAGCAACATAAGAGCTTTATAATATTTATATTCATCAATCATTTATATAACCCTTTGCATGACTAATAAAGAGGACCAAAGTGCTTTACAATTAAAACATACTGAAATGAACAAAGTGAAGCATAAAATTGTTTGCCATTACCCACTGTTTTAATTTATTTAATGTTTAATAAATAACTCTCGGTCTGTTAAGTATTGTCCAGTGAATATCAGCCCAAACAGCTGATATAACAAATAGTTGAAAGGAATTATTCGAGCACTGGCGATCTTTTAACAGCAAACTCTGCATAGACATAGAATAGAGTGACAACTTCTCTTCAAGAAGTTGTCAACATTTGATACCTGTTTCAATCCATGCACAATGCAAATCCTGAATTAAACAACATTATTAGATAAGATAACATTTTAAAGAATGATTTGCTCAGTAGAAATCAATCTTTAGGACACTTGATTTTATTAATGCAATCATTCCTCCTGGAAGTTAGGTGGCGTTGTAGCGATCGGTCACTTGATGGGTTAACCCTAAAGTTATACATAACACCATTAAATCAAATTAATGTTCCATATTAATGTGGAAATAATGCTCATTGTGCTATCGAATGATGACAGAGTGAAACAAAAAACAAGCATTATGTGTAATGAATTTGCTTTGAGTGAACCCAACATTCAGCCAGACTTGGAGCTGCGCTCAAAAACGGTTTTATTTTACAGACTTGAAAGGGGAAAAAACAGGGAAAAAAAACTGAGTCCAAACTCGACCGGGCTGGTTAAATGATGATAAGCAGACACAACAGGGAAGGGAGGTACACCGGTCAGAACAGAGTCCAAGGCACACAATCCAGAGTAACCAGGTTCCAGGCTCCAGAGACAGACAGGGCAGGTTCCAGACGGGTAGACAGGACCAAACAGGATCAGTGAGGCTCAGAGACAGAAGGGAGAGACAGGTCGGGCAATAAACGGGCAAACAGGCAGGGACACAGAATAAATGGAAAGCTGGGAGGCTCTTACCCTTGGCTTGAGAAGAGACGTTCTGGCAAAGTGCAGAGAACTGAGGCAGGTATGAATAGGCGGGCGGACAGGTGAGCACGGAGGGACTAATGAACCAAAACCAGGTGGAAGTGATCAAGGAGGGGAGAACTAAAAAGCTGACAGGACAAGTGGACAGGAACAGAAACTACCCCAGATTTAATAAGAACAGAAACAACCCTGAAGTACAAACCTAAAACAGAAGATAAAGCTAAGACTAAAACTTAATAAATAACAGGATAAACTAAAACATGAGGCCCCATGAGGGATTAAGCGGGTCAGAAAATAGATGGATGGATGGATATTTGGTCACCCTGGTAACACTGATGATACTTTAGTCTCCATTCATCCAACAAAAACCTGAAGAAGTATCTGAAAAGCGTCCATCATTGTTTATCTGATCATGTATCTATTTATCAATGTTCTCTATGTCCCAGAATAATTTACAGGACAGAGATTGGAACAAGCTGAACAAGCAAAACATCATCAACAACAAACTATGGAAGAAAAATAAACTATGAAGATTTATTATGATAGTAAAAACTGTTGACAGACCTTTATCAGACAGGAAAGGTATTAAGCAGAATATTTCTGATGTTATAGTTGCTTTGAGCTGCACTGTTAACTTTCCAGCAGTGGACGACTGACCTGTTTTAAACATAGTTTGAAACATTTAGGGTAAAAATGTGATTTATAGGTAAAGCAACCATGATTGCTCTATTGTCTCTGTAATTGGAGATGTAAATGAATAACTGATCATTCTGAACTCTCAGCTATGAGTGCAGACTTTGATGGAAGTGAATAAAGAAGTGGAAAAAGGCGGTACAACTCAAAGAGTGACAATTGGACTTAGAGGAAAGTGATGTGTCAGGAAGTGAGTTTGGAGGAATGGAAGTGGGTGCGGGGCAAATTAAAAAGATGGAATATAGTAGAGGTGGACCGATACAAGTTTTTAAGGCCGATACAGATTATTCTGACATCAGGTAAACCGATACCAGATAAGGGGGCTGATTATTTATTTTTTTGGCCGATTCTTGAAGCCAATATCGCATTTTCTACTTCCATTTACATGATAAGAATAACACAATGATAACAAATTTTACACAAGTATCAATTTAAACAAAAAATTAAACATTTATTATTTTTTGCAGTTTTGCAAAGTTTTTTTTACTTTCCATTTTAGGCCATTTGAGGTCGCATTTCCGGTCTTCCCACTAGTAATGGTTCAATAGAACTGTAACCATTTCTAGTGCCTTCTTCTCTGGGATTCCAATCGCAGCGAGTCGACTTGGAGGCGTCTTTTCAGAAGCCTGACTGTCTCTGATTGGCTAAGGGTGGAATCACATTTTGCATAACAGTATGCCAGAATTCCACTGAACTTATATAGTGCTTTTCCAGTCATGCTGACCACCCAAAGCGCTATATGGAAGCTCTCAAATCAATACTGTGGCCCAGCATGGAGGAGGACATTTGTTGTGTTTCATAGTGGACAAGAAAATTCAGACGGTGCCCAAAGAAATGAGAAGTTATTAATGGAGCTCCGTTTTAATGGCGACGGAAGGCTGCCAGCAAGCAGCACAACAACACTGCCGGGTGAAGATGAAGATGAAGAGAAGGAAGAGTGATTGTCACAACCTGATCTGCACCAGTAGCACGATCCGTACCATCAGCTCCTTTGGGCATGCACAAACACAATACGGTTAATTTTATAACAACTGTAATTATTTTGCACAAAAAATATATTGTATTAGAACAATTTTTATTAAACTTAAAAGAGCTGAAACCATTTATGCTGTCAATGCGCCCTCTGGTGGACACATCATGAACAATAGAAGACCTTGTTGTTTATCACTAATTTCAGGACTTACTCCTATATTTCCTTAAACCCAGGTTTAACAGATGTCAGTCTGTTTTATCTGGTATCAGATGGAAAAGGAGCTGAATGATAGAGCTGAACTAAATTATTTAAAAAATGATTTAAATAACTTGAGGAAAATATGGGGCTGTAGATGTTTTGACTGATGACCCAGCATGAAGTATTCTCTGGGGAAGACACAACTATTGTATTGCTAATTTTTAAATGTGGACTGCATGTATGTATAACCCAGTTTATTGTGCATTTATTATATATTAGTAATTCATGAAAATGTTAATTTAAATAACTGTTTCTAGTTAAAACTGTATGAGGCGATAAAATAGACGTGTCCATTGTGCAAAAACAAATAACCAAACATTTTATTATCTAAGGTATTTCATTATACAAAGCAGGGACCTGATGTGAAAAAAGCTGAGGGAGCAATTAAAAAGCAAAAAAAAATAAAAATAAAAAATAATGTGAAATAATCATAGGAGAACTTAACAAAGAATAATTTATCCACTCCTACAAAAGAATGTTTTGACTATGGACAATAAATTGGGTCATATTTTTACCAAAAATCAGGTGAAAGCCACTGGCATATAGATTAGATGGAGCAAATGCACATAGAAAAACAGATAATATATTTTTCAGCGTGCTCAACAGGCCACAAGCTTCTTCAGAACACGAGTCTTCCTCTCCATGATATCAGAAACCAGCAAAGAAGACTTTAACACATTAAGCTGGAACCAGATGTCTTAACTCTGGAGGAAATGTGTGGAGCTGCACCTGGGAACAGGGAAGCTTTTTGGATGTGACATTACCTGGGCATAGAGGAGAGCAGCAACTCATGCATGTGTCTTTATGTCAGCAGGAAGCACAACGAGATGGAAGCAAGTGGTGGCTTACAATTTATTGTCATTAATTGGGGAGTCCAAATCTAGCTATGTGGGGCTTTTGGAGTGGACCACAATAACATTTATATCCATCACCAAGCAAAAGACCAAATAAAAGGCTGGAAATGTTGACAAAATTTTGAGCATCACACGAGGCCTTTAGTCTGGTCCAGAAAACTGAGAAGCTTTCTCCGGTGCTTCCTTCTGTGAGCTCCCAAATGCCGCAGATATTCTAGAGAAAGAAGCAAGTCTGTTAGAAAGCATGCTCCCTTCATGCCAGGATCTGCAAAGAAAAATAACCAGCTTTATAAAAATGATAAAATAATATAAAACCAATTAGTTTACTGTCCTGAATTAAATACCAACTTTGTTCAAACATTTTGATTAAGCTCTTATTTTGGAGGACAGAAAATGGCACATTGTTACATTGGTGAGCCTGTGTAACACCAATAAATCATTGAAGGCAGCCTCGTGTGTTTAACTGAAAAATATAAAATCATTACTCATCTTCACTCTCAGTTTTCTGCACTCTTAATAACCCCATTTATGCTGCCATCTCTGATGTCTGTAAAATAATCTATAAATCAAACTAAATTAACCATTTCAATCTGACAGAACAAAAGGTAAACATGTTTTCTAGTTGAGACGGTTTAGTAACTGGAATTAAAATCATTTAAAGATTGTGGACACAGCAACAAGTAGAATCTTTCCCTCTGAAGAATCATTTTGTCCTCTGCCTCTCTGTCTACACACATTCAGTCTCACTCAGGCGCACTGGAAGCTGTTTCAAGCGAGGGGGGCTGATGGCTGGGTTGTGAAACACGTGACGTCATTATGTTGAGGGCTGTGGCTGATGGCTGACGTTAGGGTCACCCGTGCGTGAACAGGGGCGTAATGGAGACGCTGTCTGGTGAACATTATTGCACACTGATTGCACGAAGAAAACTAAAATGATGCAGCGTGCTGCTGCTGCAGCGCATCAGCTCCGGCCCGTGTAGCGATCGCCACCTCCCCTCCGCCGCTATTTAGGTAGAACAATGA
Source organism: Fundulus heteroclitus (assembly GCF_011125445.2). Classification (NCBI taxonomy): domain Eukaryota; kingdom Metazoa; phylum Chordata; class Actinopteri; order Cyprinodontiformes; family Fundulidae; genus Fundulus; species Fundulus heteroclitus. The sequence continues at coordinate 713,645 of NW_023397088.1, read as the reverse complement.
CTAGAGCAGAATTAAGTTCTATTTACCGGAGATGAAGTGTAGACTGCAAATTCTGTCGTGGTATGATGGCTCCCCCAGTCCATTGGGAGTGTCTGCCTGCGCTCTTTTCATTGAAAATATCCATTTCTTTCTTCTTTCTTCGTCCTTCGGTAAACAACAGAAACGTACATCCGACGATTTGGAATGCCTCTCTGTGCAACCGGGAGCCCAACAAGTCGTAGGCATTGTTTAGATTCAAAAAATAAACGAACTAAAAGTATGTTCTAAATCACCCATTTTGTCATGTAGTAGATGAGAACAGTTCTGCTTTTTGCCTACAAGCGGGACCCGGATGTAGCGCTGACGTCACGCGTGAACTGGTCTATTATGTTACTCCACAGCCCCCCCCGTAAAGCCCTTTGATATTGTATCTGTTTGTAATTATTATTGTTCTATATTGTTCTTGTATGTTCTTTTTTGCAAAAAAAAAAAAAAACTCCACAGCCCCCCACCATGGGGGGGCTGATGCTATGACGAGGGAGGCTGCAGCCCCCGCAGCACCCTACTTCCCGTGTCTATGGTCTCACTGGGATTCATTTTAAGATCAGACATGTGAAAAATAGCAAAATTGTAAACTTTTATATTTCAAACTGTGCCAAATATTTAAAAAAAGCTGAATTAGACTGACTGAAATAGACCGCAGTAGCCTGGATAAACAAGAGATGCAGTAAAAAGTCCATGAAGTAAACACTATATAGCTAAGCTCATAAATGCAAGAAATAGTTTAAATGGGTAAATTCGTTTATTCTTGCTTTATTAAAAGTGTTGATCTTTAAAATGTGTTTATAATGTGTTTAAACATCCATTTGCATAGTTGTATTTCATTTTAATAATGGTAAATGTGAGAAGATAGGCACCAGCAACCCCCGCGACCCCATGAGGGATAAAGCAGTTTGGAAAATGGATGGATGGATGTGAGAAGTGTAATTTCCTACACAGAGGTAGTCAGTGAATGTATCGCGAGTTTGGCTGAGAGAGTGCAGCACGAGAAGCCACAGAGATCAGGTGTGCGCAATAGACCCCTTGCAACCACGTGACTCCGTTACCCAGAACCCCTTGCGTGGCGGCCATATTGGTTGGCACGCCATTTGACAAAATGACGAGTTCTCCAGGTATTTTTCTTCTTTAGATAACGTATCACAAGATCGTTTTAAGAGTAAGTTGATGGTTGATGGTATCAGATTGCCAGATCCACACAGCAAAAGCCTGAAGGGACGGAGCGAGTCTGTGAAATGCTGGCCAAGGGTTTCGTACCGCGACACAGCTGCTTTATAAACACGCAGGCCAGTACGGACAAGAGAGCACGAAAGCCATGAAACCACTGGACGGCTGCAATTATTTTATATCAGGAAAAAGGCTCCAGCAACGCCAGCGACGCCATGAGGGATTAAGAAGGTCAGAAAATGGATGGATGGATGTTCAGACATGTTTGTGCAACAGCAGAAAGCAGCGTCGGACACAGGCCGTGTCTCAGCAGAGAGGAAGACCCGCCCGGTAGGTTAAAAAAACATCACTCACTACGGATTATTTAGGCGTTTTTGTCTTGTTAAAATGGGTGGGGGTGTCGGCGACATTGCAGCGTAAACACAAATACTATCGCCCGTGAACGGGCGGAGGGGAGGTGGTGATCGCTACACGGGCCGGAGAGCCGCCGCTGTCTGAAGCAGCAACAGCGGCTTCTCCGGCGGCTTCTCCGGTGTAGGTACCAGATTGACTCGGGCTGCCAGATTGGCTCGGGTGCTACCCGATGACGTCTATGTATGGCAACTCAACTCAAACAAACTAGATTATGCGCCCGCGGTCTCCATTTGTTACAAATCAATTTTATTTTGTTAATTTACGGTTATTTTCCTGTAAATTAGTCGAGGCATGAAAACTTTTAACATCATTTTGGAATACTTGTGTGGTAGTCTGACAATTTAATCGGTAATTTTGCAGGATCAAAGAAGTTACAACCTTAGAGAAATTTAATTCCTCCAAATTTTTTTTTATGTTGTGAAGGGAAACTAAACCATAAACTCATTTCATTTTTAATAAAAGTCAGCAGCCACATTTAATTTTATCACGGCATTCATCACTGTAAAATCAATAACGTTCATTCCTCCTTTTTGTACTGATGTTGTTTGTTGTTTATTTATTTGTAAAATGGCTTGAATATTTGTTCAAGCTTTTGAGAAAAAAGAAACCGCTAAATTAACTTAATAAAATTTATTCGTTACAAATGCAGACCGCGGGCTCAATGTAGTTTGTTTGAGTGGTGTTGCCATAAGGTGACGTCATCGGGAGGCGCAAGGCCCACGGAGAATTGGTGACGTCATCGGGAGGCGCAGGGACCACGGCGATTTTCTTCGTAAAATTGTCCGTTTACAAGCCGCAATCCCGCTCTCGAATAAAACCTACACCCCGCTATAATTACTTTAGTAAGTTGTCCAGACCAATTACAATATTTTGCGCAATTGAGCAAACGTTAAACCAACAATGTATAGTGACGTCATCAGAAGACGCAGGACCCGAGTCAATCTGGCAGCCCGAGTCAATCTGGTACCTACACCGGCCCGTGTAGCGATAGCTACCTCCCCTCCGCCGCTGTCTGTAGCAGCAACAGCGGCTCGTGTTTCAGACAGCGGCGGCTGTCTAAAGCTACACGGGCGGAGAAGCCGCTGCGTGTAACAGCGGCTCTCCGGCCCGTGTAGCGATCGCTACCTCCCCTCCGCCGTTATTTAAGTAGAACAATGACTAGAGCAGAATTAAGTTGTATTTACCGGAGATGAAGTGTAGACTGCAAATTCTGTCGTGTTATGGTGGCTCCCCCAGTCCATTGGGAGGGTCTGCCTGCGCTCTTTTCATTGAAAATATCCAATTCTTTCTTCTTTCCTCATCCTTCGGTAAACGACAGAAACGTACATCCAACGATTTGGAATGCCTCTCTGTGCAACCGGGAGCACAACAAGTCGTAGGCATTGCTTAGATTCCTAAAATAAACTAACTAAAAGTACGCTCTAAATCACCCGTTTTGTCATGTAGTAGACGGGCTGTCAGGCTAGCCTGCCCACCAAGATGGAGGCGCGCACCCCCGATCACGTGACTGTGACGTCAGATGCAAGAGGTCTATTCTGTTCCCCCGTGAAAATCAGCTGTGTGAAGCTGACACCCCACCCACGTCAAAAAATTCAGCAAATAGTCTGAATGGTTAGTGCTCCGTTTGTGCAGGTTTGTGCCGTTGAAATTTTCGTTTGTGCAGTTTTGGTTTCTGAGATATTAAAAATTATTTTTTAGGTCATCTAGAGTTCACCATCCCCCCATATCGCTCCAAAACAAACCAAAGTGGGCTAGTTCGTTAGTGCTCCGTTTGTGCAGGTTTGTGCCGTTGAAATTTTCGTTTGTGCAACTTTCGTTTTTGAGAAATTAAAAGTTATAATTTTGGCCGATGACGTCACCATCCCTAGCCTCGTGAGACCATCCTGATCTCGCGAGTTTTCAAGGTTTCACTCGCAGATCAGTCTGGATACTCTCCGTTGAAGAAAATTTGGAGCCGTTCACCAAACGAACGTCCAATCAGCGTTGGCTTTGAGGCGGGTTGAGGTGTGACGCAACGGGAAGCGCGACAGTTCAGTCTAAACAACATGGCGGCTTCAGCCGATGAAACTAGCGTTAGCGTGGCTATCGAGCAAGTTTTATCGGAATTACAGAGTATTACTTTGCTGAGCTAACGAGCCTTTACCTGCAGCAGCAAGAGTAGCTTGGCTTGTGGTTGTGTTTTCGTCGTCACTCGTAACAGAGCGACGACGAATCTGATTGGTTCATTTGGCCCGTCTATCACCAACATAGGCCAATCAGCTAACCAGTATTTTCGCCCCTTCCCAAAATTACTTCAACGGAAGGTTTCCAGATGGATATGCGGAGCAAATCTATCTGGCGGAGTCAGGTAACACCATCCCCCCATATCGCTCCAAAACAAACCAAAGTGGGCTAGTTCGTTAGTGCTCCGTTTGTGCAGGTTTGTGCCGTTGAAATTTTCGTTTGTGCAGTTTTGGTTTCTGAGATATTAAAAATTATATTTACATTGTTGACGTACTGTCTGCTGATTATGCGAGAAGCCTTTCGCTGCAGCGCCTTTTGGATATCCAACTCCGCCCATCCAAGTTGGCCATTTTGATGACGTCACTTCTAACTCAACTCCGCCCATCCAAGTCGGCCATTTTGATGACGTCACCCCTGGGAAGTGTGGCGCGGTGAAAGTAAAAATATGAAGGGCAAACTTTAGAAAGTTTTAATTACAACATAAAAAACTGCAGTCACGTTATTTTCGGTGACAGTAGCCGTTAAAATAATTTCCCAAATATAAAAATGTTGCAATAAATATGCATTATCGTAATTGCTTCATGGCATTATAGACATTAATTTAAAAGTAGTGAAATTAATCTTGCAAACACTGAATTAAACTCAATACATAATATTGTGTTAAAATAGTATGTGGTAACCCTTAATTGGACCCATTTCAGTTTGTGTTGATCAAAGGGCTGGTTATCATTTTTTTTCCTCATCTGGGGTCATGAACTTGTTTGAAAAATCTGGTCACTTTGATGTGTAGTGGGGGGGGGGGGGGGGGGGTAGTGTAGTGGGTCATTTTGACCCAGCCACATTAATGTGGGTAAGTAGCTGTTCAGATCCAAAAAAATCCACCTCTGAGACCCAGACCAAGGTGTGTGTGAAGGATTTGGGTCTGAGGGTCTGTGTAAAACACTCTACATCACCACATCAAAGTCGAGGCAGACTGCCATCATCAATATGACTCCCGGTCATATTGATGATGTGTGAAATGTAAGAATTACATCTGCAGAAGGTACACAGTAATATTGCGAAACGTGTTTGTGATGAGGGAAAACACCCACACAAAATAGCTATTAAATAAAGTATTTATTAATTAAAATTGTATTGTATGCAATAATAATATTATTAATTGTTTATTGGTTTAACCTGTTTTTGTGACTGTTTTGCATTCATTTACATAGTATGGGTCAAAATGACCCGCAACATAATATATTTTTTCAACATAGTATAGGGGTTAAATAGGTTTTTACAATAAGTCCAAACAAGTTTATCCAAAAATAAATGTATTTTTCACAAATAAAAGTCAACATAACAACAACAATTAAAGATTAGATAGATAGGCCAGGGGTGGTGCCTGTCCTCTGGCTAAGGGGAAAGGGTAGGGGTGTTAAACATTGCCAACACAGCTGAACAAGAATTTTTAAAAAAACTGTGTAATCTTCTTGATATTCAAAAACAAAAAGGAGGCATTCTCTTGAATCATGGATGTCGTCATCATTGGCGATGTTCTGAAAGAACTGCTGTCGATCCTCTGCTGTCATGGACAATATGCTGGGCAGTTCAACATGTCCACGGAAAAGAGACATGTTGACCCGTATCCAGCATACTGCTTCATCGATTCTTGCCATGGTGCTCTGAGAGAAAGACAGAAGTAATTATAAATATATTTTTTTAAATAAAACGACAGGAACTTAGCATTATTTGTTTTTGTCTTTTATTAAACATTAAAAAATTGCATTCCACAGAGGAGGATGGGATAGCTGATAGCAGGACACAAACATTATGGCTGTTTTTCAATTCACGAGAACGCGAGCGCGTTCTCGTGAATTGAAAAACAGCCTAAGCCTTCCTGAAAACACAAGAGTGTAGACTTCCCAGTACATCCTTATGTAAAGATAAATACGACAGTTTACTGGATTAATGAAATTTCTAGTATACTACATGCTATCACACATAATTTTTGAGAATTTAGAAACATTTGCTCTTTATTTCCCAAAGTTTTCGGGAGATGTCTGAAAGACCTCGTTTATTTATTTTTATTTTACAATTTTGTAAACAGCTGCCGATTAAACTGAATGTTACAACCTCGACATGATTATAGGATTTGTTTTACCGAGAAATCAACTAGAAGCGCCGGGAAAACGGCTGCAAAGCACGCTCCCGACACGGGGGAAATAGAATTGCGCACAACACCAGTTCGGCGGCCATAAGCCAACATCTACATGTTAAACTGGCTTGTTTTTGGACTATAAACAGTAATTTGTGCCGTGGTTTGTCCCCACGATAATCCACAGAGAGTAAGTGTGCTTAAGTCCGAGGTAGAAGACAGAGAAGTTTCTACTCAAAGCTTTTTGGACTGTGTTTTACCGCTAGCTTAGCATAGCAACTAGCCGATGCTAACAAGCTGGCTAATGGACTCTAGGCTGCAGTTCACTAACTCAGCTGGGCATAGGAGCTTGTAGAGTATCTTACATGGAATCAGCATATAGAGTCAGTTAAAATAAATGTAAAAAAGTAAATAATGTGTTTAAATGTCTATCTGGACAGGATTGGGGGGCAGTGAGAAGATAATTGATGGGGATTTATCAGGCTCTAATGAGACCAACCCTGGATTCTGGTTGTATAAAATTTATTTCAGCAGCTGAAAGCCACTTAATTAAGCTTAATAAAGAACAATCTGAATGTCTGTGTATGCTGTGGAGCTTTTAGGACATCTGTAGCTACCTTACAGGTTGAGACTGGAGAACTTCAGCTGAGGCTAAGAAGATTAAACTTGATTGAGCTGTTCATATAATTAGAATATTATGAAAAAGTAGATTTGTTTCAGTAATATCATTCAAAAAGTAAAACCTGTATATTATAGTCTTTCATTATACACAGACCGATATATTTCAAGTGTTTATTTCTTAGAATTGTGTTTATTATAACCAATAACTAATGAAAACCCCAGATTGAGTATCTCAGAGAATTAGAATAGAATCAGAGCAACCTGGGCTCTCATAACACCTGAGCAGCGCCACAGACTGGTCGACTCCAGGCCTTGCTGCATTGCTGCAGTAATCCAGGGAAAAGGAGCCCCAACTAATTATTCACTGCTGTACATGACCACAGTTTTCATGTTCATACCTTTCAGTAGGGGTGGGCGATATAAAGAAAATCTAACATCATGATATCTTTGGGCTATATAACGATATGTTCAAATAACCTTGAAAAACAAATGTTTTTAGCCAAATAGTGCCTAAAGTTGCATTGGTATATCTCATATTAACGTGTAACTTTTTTTTTGTTTGAAAAATTGATTGCTAAATAAAAATGTGATATTTCAGTTTTTCTTTTTTAATAAATTTAATAACTTCCCGAGGGTGATGGGTTAAAAGCAGAGAACAAATTTTGTTGTAATGTATGTTGCAATGACCATAAAGACGATATTATTATTATCCATCGATCATCCATCCATCCGTCAATCAATCGTCTTCTGCTTATCCGGGGTCGGGTCGCCGGGGTAGCAGCTTCAGTAGTGAGGACCAGACGTTCCTCTCTCCAGCCACTTGGGCCAGCTCCTCCGGGGGAATCCCAAGGTGTTCCCAGCAGGGAGACATAGTCCCTCCAGAGTGTCCTGGTTCTCCCCCTGGGCCTCCAGGGGATTACAATTATTATTATTATTATTAAAAAAAAATAATAATAATAATAGTACTTGACTGAATGCCAGTGTGTATCAGTGGTATTTTAATGCAGGCTGATAAAAAATACCAAAACACACAGATAATAAAACAGAATCATAGAGAAGACTCACTGGTTTCTGATCAGTGTGACCGCTGACTGAACAGAGAAGGCATCAGGATTAACTAAGCCTGGCTGTTAGCCTGGTCTAGAGCATGCTAGCTGAGAGAATAAATCACCATGGTAACTGATGTTACTGCTTTTGGGAAACCGAGTCTAGGCTTAATTTAGCCAGGATATCTGGAAAATCCTGGTTTAATCTGTTATCTTGGTTTTGTCAAACAGCCCTCTGATGAGAATGAAGAGACTCATTTTGTCGTGTCAAACACAGACACTGATGGGAAGATCAGATGATGTCATCACTGTTCAGTCATCCTATTTTAGTCTTTGTTTATCATGTTTGGTTTAATTAGAACTGCTTTATTTTCCCTAATCACAGACTTATTGGCTGCAAACTCTCAGAGACTGAAGTTGAAGTTGTAGCCTCAATTCTGAAGTCTAACCCCTCTCATCTGACTGAAGTGGAGATAAGAGAGATCGATGGAGTGAAAGACTCTGGAATGAAGAATCTGTGTGAGATACTGAAGAGTTCAGTCTGCAGAGTTAACATCCTGAGGTTAGTTTTCTTTATTTATCCAACTAACATCATTTAGTGATGCTATAATACTTGTTTTTATAAAGAACTGTCTGTGTCACAACTGTTTGAATGCAATTTTGAAACACTTTTATCACGTAAATATTTTCTTTCCTGATTTCAGAATCTCAGAATATTCATATTATATTTACTAACCATAGTTTATACCTAAAAATGTTTTGGACTGATGTAGAATATTGGCATAAAAGTCATTCTAAAATACTACAATCAATAAACTCTGATCATTAAACTAGAAACTTTCAGTTGAAATTAAATATAAAAGGCAATCTGTAGAAAAAACAACAGAGTAATTCTCACTGCAGCAATATCCCAATCAAACAGGTGTTTATGTTCATATATGGTGTTTTTGAGAAAGGGTGAGCTGCTCAAAGACAGGATGGGTGTGTTTGATATGACAAAAAATGGCTGATCTGGTTGTTCAGATCAAGGCTGCATGGGCAACGTTCTACTAAGAGCTCCTAGCTCCTGTTCCTTCACCTTTCAGGGGATCAACAGTAAAAACTTTATTGAAAGATGGAATAAAAAATCCAGATGATTATTATTTATTTAAACCTCTGAGCTGCCCTCAGGTCTTCAGGAAGGCTGATCCACAGCTGAGGGCCGGAGGTGGAGAAAGTCTCCTCATGGTAGGTTTTAGTTCTCAGAATGACCCACCAGACACACAGAGACCCACTGAGAACAACTGACCCAGTATGATGGAGAACATCTGAGCCCAGCAGCAGAACATCGGACCAATGTTCAGTGATCAGGGACTGAATGAGCAGAACTTTAAACAGACGCCATGTTTCCTTAGAGAAAAGCCTCCATGCAGGCTGCTGGTTTAGGTTGAAGATAAATCCAGAACAATCTGAGCTGAAACTCTGTTAAATGATCCATGTTTAGAACATTATGGGTCTGAGAACCACTGTTCTACCAGAACCCTGACCCAGACTAGAAGACAGCAGCATTTTAAACAGACGCCAGAGCGATCAGACTTAAATATCCAGCAGCAGCAAGTGATCATGGATGGATTTATGTTCAAGTAGAGTTTATTGTTGTGTGGTAATCTCCAACCTCTAGTGCCCCCCCAACCCTAACCCCAGAACATCTTCATCACCAGCCGCCACTGCTGAGAAACACACCTTGATCTGGACCTTCACACGTCATGATAACATGTTCTGGTTCTGCTGGGTTTAACTCTTTAAATCAGTTCTACTGGATCAAATATCAGACATCAGTTCATCATGTTTCTGGGACTTTTACATTCAGGGAAATTAATTTTCTACATTTTATTATTTATTTGTTCATATTTCAGTTTTAACCTGCATCCTGTTGGCTTCAGCTCACATCTTTTATTCTTTATTCAGATTGAGGAGCTGCAGTTTGTCAGAGATCAGCTGTTCTTCTGTGGTATTGGCTCTGAAGTCCAACCCCTCCCATCTGACAGAACTGGACCTGAGTGACAACAACCTGAAAGATGCTGGAGTGAAGGAGCTCTGTGGTTTTCTCCAGACTCCCCTCTGCAAACTACAGATATTGAGGTCAGACTCCATGTTTTAGTTCTGATATTTGTGATGTGAAAGTTGTGTTGACACTAAACTGCAGACATCTGGCTGATATTCTACTGATCCACACTGAGGATCTTCATGGTAAAGTCTGCTTTCTTCTTCACTGCTTTGCTCCAGTTAAAGTTTCTTTCTGTTTCCAACTTCCTGCCAGGATTTATTGCCTAAAAACAGCAACTCCTAAACTCCACGTTGCTCAACTGAGAGCCTCCAGGATTGTCAAAGACTCCTGGATCAGGTGTTGAAACGTTTTCACAGAAACTGAGTGAAAGTCTGCTAACCTTGGATTTAATCCTGTTGTAGTTGCCATGACTCTGATGATTGAGAATATGCACAGGCATGAGCAGACAAGCCAGAGGGCCCGGTGTGGAGCAGAATTATAACGATGAGAGATTAAAGCTGTCTACTACTGAGGTTAATGCAAAGTTACAGACAAGTAACAGACTTTAAGAAGCAAACTGAAGATAAAAGTCTTTGTGTTTTCTGCTGCTTCAGAATGATGCTTTGAGCCAAAGTTAGCATTGCTAAGCACTATTAGCATGTATTTAAATGTGGTAGCAGCTGGTTTTACTGTATATTGAATAATTTCTAACATTATTGTCCAGTTAAACTCTTACTGACTCGATATCAGAAGAAAATGAGTTTTGTAAATAACTGAATAGGAGCTAAGAGCTGCTGATGTCCAGAGTGGACCAGGAGCCAATCTTTGGACCCGCTGGAAGAGCAGACGTTGGTTATTCAGCTGCTTTGGCTTCACATGTTGCTGCCCTGGACGACCTTGAGGGTTGACCTTTGCCCTCACCTGCCTCCTCATCTGGACCAGCTGCACATTAAAGGGATCCCCCATCTAGCCTTCCCCATCCAGTCCAAACTCTAAAGGATTTGGGCTCCATGAACCTAACAAGTTCACTTGATTTTAGTTGGTTTGCTCAGCAAGTGAACTGGATGTTTGTTTTTAGCCACAACAAACCCAAGCAACGACTCAGGCCTGCAGCGCTTTATTCTGGCTTCAGTTATCCATATTTAGTCAATATTAGCTGACCTGATAAGTGATGTTTTGGACTGAGAGCAGTTTGACCTGATAAACCTGAGAGGTGAATATTGTTAGAAACTATTGTGACACTGCTGAGATCACATTTGGTGTGATTGGAATGACTTTTTATTTAATTATACTTGTTTTACTGAAATATTCATTTAAACATGTTTCCTGAATCTCTGTTTTGTTTTCCAATTTCTTCATGGGAGTGTTTCTAACATCAGATTAGAATGGACTAAAGTTTCATTCTTCGTAGGTTATCTAAGGTTTATAAATTGATAATTTGCTGCTAAGTGGAGGCAGCAGCATTAAACCAAACAGTAATTATTGAGGAGAAATCTAAATAAATAACAAGTAGTATCTCCTGTGAATAGGTGGTACGCTGAGCCATGATTAAAGGTTCCAGGGCCCGGTCCATAGTACTACATCCCTATTTAACCTGCTGGTTCATTATAGAGCTACATGGAGCGGCTGTTACACATGATGGACTTCTGCTGAAAGCCATGAAGCAGGTGCTGAACCACCAGATCAATGACGTCCCAAATGAAGCTTTGGACTTCATTGACCCATGACCCGGCCCCATGAATCAAGCCCCAACAAAGTTCTTCTGAAGGACTGTGTTGCTGTTTCTGACAAATGCTCCAGAGCTTCAGCTTCAAGCAGACCATCACTACTGAAAGCCAGCGCTAAGCTGACCACCTCACTATAGCTGCTGGTGTTGCTAGGATGTGGTCCTGATGGGCCCATGTGGGCTGAGGGAGAGGTACCGAGAGACAACACATCCAGAGGTTTACATCCTGAAGGTGAGGAAACCAGGGATAGAAGAACAAAGATGGAGACGGCAGTACAAGTAACCCCTCCAGAACCGTTGGACTTCTCCTGTCCTGCAGAACGGGCGAGGTGGGCCAGAAGATTGGAGAGGTTTCAGACTGCAGCAGCTCTAGATGAGAAATGTGAGGAAGATCAAGTTAGTTCACTCCTGTTTGCTGTGGGAGAAGCTGCAGATGACATTTTAGCTGTTGGACCTTTGACTAGAGCAGAGAAAAGATGCCTGGAGCTGGAAAAGCTGTGTTTGAGCAGCACTATGTGGGGAAATCCTCCATCATCTTTAAAAGAGCCCAGTTCAGTTCCAGACGTCACCAAGATGGAGAGAGAGCAGAACCATTTATTACAGCTGGACACAAACTGGCAGGAAACTGTGGTTCTGGAGAACTGGAAGAAGAACTCATACGGGCCAGAACTGTAGCTGGGATAAAAGGACATAAAGCTGTCTGAACCGGTACCAATGGACTCTGAGTTAACGCTCACAAAGGCCAAAGAAAAAGTCCAGCAGAGGGAAACTGTGAAGAACCATAAACAGTTCTGCTCAGCAGCACAGCAGAGGGGAGCAGATCCAACATGGACGCCAGAAGGACCAAGATGAGAAAAATAAAGAGCCAGACCCGGCAGCAGTCAGAACGGGACCAAAGCCAGAGAAGCTGGGAGGAAAAGAGTGTGGTGGATGTGGCTGAAAGCAGAAAGCTTCATGGAAAGACTGCCCAGCTAGAGATGTTCAGTGTTGGAGCTGTTAGAAGGAGCTTCTTGCTGGAGTTTGTTGGTTCGGCCCAGCAGCCAAACTACAGGAGGTCCCAGAACCCCAAGATGACCCAGACAGGCAGGATGATGGATTTCTAGGAGAAGGAGGGTCGAGGAGGTCAGAACCGTGGAGAGAAAAGGTCTAGATGAACCAGCATGACAGATATGGGAGTGGTGTAGGGGTTTCTGGGAAGTTGTAGTAAAAATGTTCCTAAGCAGAGTCCGGTGGGTCCTGTCTGCTGGTTGTACAGCCATGTTCTCCTGATATTGTTCAGCTCTACTTTCTAGGAGCCCTTTTCAGTGAGCCAGGATCTAAACAATGGGAGGACTTGTTGAAATGACTGCAGACTCTCTGTAAATATCCTCACCATGAATCCAGCATCATCTAATATAGCCGACAATAAAGGAGTCAGAGACACAAGCAGGAAAGTCCAGGAAAAAATAAGCAGCATTTTTCCTGAAGAGTCTGAATGTGGTCCAGATGTTCTGAAGAGTAAAAACTGGAAAAGGTCCATTTGTTCTGGGCTCCACCTTCTGGACTGAAGCAACATTGAGCTCTGAACTGTTGGCCTCCAGTTAAATCTCAGCTTGGATGGTTGGATGAAGAAATCTGATGTTTGTTGGGAATTTGTTCTGCTTTCTTTGCTGATAACATTGATATCAGACTGGTTGTGTTTGTGATGCAGCATCCTGTGTGACAGTAGAACAGGTAGAAGCGCTTCTGTTCTCAGTCATGTATTCATGTGTTTAGAAATGAGTGAAGTGTAATTATTGCAGCTGTTGATCCTTCAGATAAATCCCTCAGTTCCCCTCAATAGAAGGTTACTGTCACTGTGAAAATGAGCTGCTTCCATTCAATCACAGCAGCATTAATTAACAGCTCTGATGTCACACTTTGCTTATTAAAGTCCAGTTTGGTTCCAGCTCAGAACCACTGAAGGCCCGACTGAAATATTCTAACAACACGTCATGATAACATGTTCTGGTTCTGCTGGGTTTAACTCTTTAAATCAGTTCTACTGGATCAAATATCAGACATCAGTTCATCATGTTTCTGGGACTTTTACATTCAGGGAAATTAATTTTCTACATTTTATAATTTATTTGTTCATATTTCAGTTTTAACCTGCATCCTGTTGGCTTCAGCTCACATCTTTTATTCTTTATTCAGATTAATTGGCTGCAGTTTGTCAGAGATCAGCTGTTCTTCTGTGGTTTTGGCTCTGAAGTCCAACCCCTCCCATCTGACAGAACTGGACCTGAGCTGGAACGACCTGAAAGATGCTGGAGTGAAGGAGCTCTGTGGTTTTCTCCAGACTCCCCTCTGCAAACTACAAAGATTAAAGTAAGACTCCATGTTTTAGTTCTGATATTTGTGATGTGAAAGTTGTGTTGACACTAAACTGCAGACATCTGGCTGATATTCTACTGATCCACACTGAGGATCTTCATGGTAAAGTCTGCTTTCTTCTTCACTGCTTTGCTCCAGTTAAAGTTTCTTTCTGTTTCCAACTTCCTGCCAGGATTTATTGCCTAAAAACAGCAACTCCTAAAGTCCACGTTGCTCAACTGAGAGCCTCCAGGATTGTCAAAGACTCCTGGATCAGGTGTTGAAACGTTTTCACAGAAACTGAGTGAAAGTCTGCTAACCTTGGATTTAATCCTGTTGTAGTTGCCATGACTCTGATGATTGAGAATATTACTTTATTTTTTATTTCATGGGAGTGTTTCTAGCATCAGATTAGAATGGACTAAAATTTCATTCTTCGTAGGTTATCTAAGGTTTATAAATTGATAAATTGCTGCTAAGTGGAGGCAGCAGCATTAAACCAAACAGTAATTATTGAGGAGAAATCTAAATAAATAACAAGTAGTATCTCCTGTGAATAGGTGGTACGCTGAGCCATGATTAAAGGTTCCAGGGCCCGGTCCATAGTACTACATCCCTATTTAACCTGCTGGTTCATTATAGAGCTACATGGAGCGGCTGTTACACATGATGGACTTCTGCTGAAAGCCATGAAGCAGGTGCTGAACCACCAGATCAATGACGTCCCAAATGAAGCTTTGGACTTCATTGACCCATGACCCGGCCCCATGAATCAAGCCCCAACAAAGTTCTTCTGAAGGACTGTGTTGCTGTTTCTGACAAATGCTCCAGAGCTTCAGCTTCAAGCAGACCATCACTACTGAAAGCCAGCGCTAAGCTGACCACCTCACTATAGCTGCTGGTGTTGCTAGGATGTGGTCCTGATGGGCCCATGTGGGCTGAGGGAGAGGTACCGAGAGACAACACATCCAGAGGTTTACATCCTGAAGGTGAGGAAACCAGGGATAGAAGAACAAAGATGGAGACGGCAGTACAAGTAACCCCTCCAGAACCGTTGGACTTCTCCTGTCCTGCAGAACGGGCGAGGTGGGCCAGAAGATTGGAGAGGTTTCAGACTGCAGCAGCTCTAGATGAGAAATGTGAGGAAGATCAAGTTAGTTCACTCCTGTTTGCTGTGGGAGAAGCTGCAGATGACATTTTAGCTGTTGGACCTTTGACTAGAGCAGAGAAAAGATGCCTGGAGCTGGAAAAGCTGTGTTTGAGCAGCACTATGTGGGGAAATCCTCCATCATCTTTAAAAGAGCCCAGTTCAGTTCCAGACGTCACCAAGATGGAGAGAGAGCAGAACCATTTATTACAGCTGGACACAAACTGGCAGCAAACTGTGGTTCTGGAGAACTGGAAGAAGAACTCATACGGGCCAGAACTGTAGCTGGGATAAAAGGACATAAAGCTGTCTGAACCGGTACCAATGGACTCTGAGTTAACGCTCACAAAGGCCAAAGAAAAAGTCCAGCAGAGGGAAACTGAGAAGAACCATAAACAGTTCTGCTCAGCAGCACAGCAGAGGGGAGCAGATCCAACATGGACGCCAGAAGGACCAAGATGAGAAAAATAAAGAGCCAGACCCGGCAGCAGTCAGAACGGGACCAAAGCCAGAGAAGCTGGGAGGAAAAGAGTGTGGTGGATGTGGCTGAAAGCAGAAAGCTTCATGGAAAGACTGCCCAGCTAGAGATGTTCAGTGTTGGTGCTGTTAGAAGGAGCTTCTTGCTGGAGTTTGTTGGTCCGGCCCAGCAGCCAAACTACAGGAGGTCCCAGAACCCCAAGATGACCCAGACAGGCAGGATGATGGATTTCTAGGAGAAAGAGGGTTGAGGAGGTCAGAACCATGGAGAGAAAAGGTCCAGATGAACCACCATGACAGATATGGGAGTGGTGTAGGGGTTTCTGGGAAGTTGAAGTAAAAATGTTCCTAAGCAGAGTCCGGTGGGTCCTGTCTGCTCGTTGTACAGCCATGTTCTCCTGATATTGTTCAGCTCTACTTTCTAGGAGCCCTTTTCAGTGAGCCAGGATCTAAACAATGGGAGGACTTGTTGAAATGACTGCAGACTCTCTGTAAATATCCTCACCATGAATCCAGCATCATCTAATATAGCCGACAATAAAGGAGTCAGAGACACAAGCAGGAAAGTCCAGGAAAAAATAAGCAGCATTTTTCCTGAAGAGTCTGAATGTGGTCCAGATGTTCTGCAGAGTAAAAACTGGAAAAGGTCCATTTGTTCTGGGCTCCACCTTCTGGACTGAAGCAACATTGAGCTCTGAACTGTTGGCCTCCAGTTAAATCTCAGCTTGGATGGTTGGATGAAGAAATCTGATGTTTGTTGGGAATTTGTTCTGCTTTCTTTGCTGATAACATTGATATCAGACTGGTTGTGTTTGTGATGCAGCATCCTGTGTGACAGTAGAACAGGTAGAAGCGCTTCTGTTCTCAGTCATGTATTCATGTGTTTAGAAATGAGTGAAGTGTAATTATTGCAGCTGTTGATCCTTCAGATAAATCCCTCAGTTCCCCTCAATAGAAGGTTACTGTCACTGTGAAAATGAGCTGCTTCCATTCAATCACAGCAGCATTAATTAACAGCTCTGATGTCACACTTTGCTTATTAAAGTCCAGTTTGGTTCCAGCTCAGAACCACTGAAGGCCCGACTGAAATATTCTAACAACACGTCATGATAACATGTTCTGGTTCTGCTGGGTTTAACTCTTTAAATCAGTTCTACCGGATCAAATATCAGACATCAGTTCATCATGTTTCTGGGACTTTTACATTCAGGGAAATTAATTTTCTACATTTTATTATTTATTTGTTCATATTTCAGTTTTAACCTGCATCCTGTTGGTTTCAGCTCACATCTTTTATTCTTTATTCAGATTGAGGTACTGCAGCTTGTCAGAGATCAGCTGTTCTTCTGTGGTTTTGGCTCTGAAGTCCAACCCCTCCCATCTGACAGAACTGGACCTGAGTGACAACAAAGACCTGAAAGATGCTGGAGTGAAGGAGCTCTGTGGTTTTCTCCAGACTCCCCTCTGCAAACTACAGATATTGAGGTCAGACTCCATGTTTTAGTTCTGATATTTGTGATGTGAAAGTTGTGTTGACACTAAACTGCAGACATCTGGCTGATATTCTACTGATCCACACTGAGGATCTTCATGGTAAAGTCTGCTTTCTTCTTCACTGCTTTGCTCCAGTTAAAGTTTCTTTCTGTTTCCAACTTCCTGCCAGGATTTATTAAATAATCAGCAGAAAACATGGAACAATGAGCTGAATTTCATTTTAGGGTTGAAACCTTTTTCCAGAACTGAGCAAGAGGAAGATAGAAGAAATGAAAAATATTGATGTTTCATTTATTTGAAGGTTTTTAATATCTTTAAAACTTAATTAAAGCACTTTTTCTACATTTTCAATAGGATGAATTTAAAATAGTTGAGTTAATATTTCTGTGAATAATTGGATAAAATTCAGCTGAAAACAAAGTTCAGATCTTCTATTCTAATAAATATTTCCTGAGTTTGTTCCTGGACTTGGAGCCAGTTTTTAATGTTGTCTCTCTGTGTAACTGAGTCTGAGCCCTGATCTCAGGTCAGAACCGGACAGCATTCGGACCCCCAGTGTGTATAAATCCCCCTCATGTGAAGCGGGTCAGAGGGGATTCAACCCAGTTTAGAAAAGTGAATTTCAGCTCCTGGAATCTGTCTGACAGGAACAAATCTATAATCCCTGATTGATGCTTCAGCACTTTTAGAAGCTCTGGAAGGATTTTACTGACTAAAACACTCAAACATGTCACTGTACCAGGTTCTGGTTCTGAGGTTTCAGCTCCTAAAGTCAGTTTTACATTAAATATTCTCCATGACATCATGTTTTTATGGCTGTGGAATAATTAAAATAGTTAATTTATCTGCATTAATCTCCATTTGTTCATATTTCCTCCACAATTGCTGCTGACTTGTTTGTTTTCTGTGAAACTTGAATAATTTGGCTGCAGAACCTGAGTTTGTATTGATGGAGCTGCTGGTGGAGCTGACAGAGTTGAAGAGCTGAAGTCAGCAGGGCTGTCATTTAGAAAGCTTGATACACACAAAATGGACCTGAAATGTGCGTATGCCACTTTCCATCAAAAGTTGGAATCTATAAAAATGAACTTGAGGGGAAAATGTGTGGTCCTCATGCCAACTCTGACCCAGGCGTACGCTCATTTTGGAGACGGGGACATTGGTGACACAGATGGTGAAGTGGTGAATTACAGCCAACCTGCATGAGGATTCCTCTCAGACGTTCATTTCACTCCATATCAGACTTTAACTAGAAACGTTCAACTTCTGAAGAAGTTGAAGAAGGCGCCCGCCTGGTGGTGCGCGTAACCGTCAAAGGCAAAGCTTCCGAGTTCCTTGGTCGTAGGCTTTTATCACTTGGGGATTTTAAATCAAATCTTCTGAGTGTGAAAAGGATTTGTCTTCGTCAAAACCAGCCGACAGGAGAAGGTCTGCATCCAAGCAGCATGGAAAATTGGTGTTATTAAAACATGATTAAATACTTCAATGTAGCATGAAAAAATGAAATATGTGAATAAAAATGATAAAGGCATTACAAACTACTAAAGGAAGTACAAACTCTGTGAAGCAGAAGTTGGTGAGACCTTCCTAGAGCTACTTCCGGTTAGCAACATGTTAAGCGTTAGCTGCTAACATGGTTGTGTCCAGTATCACCGGGTGATTGTACTCTGTTAGTTTGGTCCAAATCCTGTACTGGGAAGTTCCTCAAAAAGGGTGCCAATACTTAATGTCACCAAAGCTTACCAAAGGCCATGTGTCAGATCGGCCTCCTTTAGCAACTAAGCCTCCCCAAAAAAAACAGTCGAAAGGAGAAGGTCTGCATCCAAGCAGCATGGAAAATTGGTGTTATTAAAACATGATTAAATACTTCAATGTAGCATGAAAAAATGAAATATGTGAATAAAAATGATAAAGGCATTACAAACTACTAAAGGAAGTACAAACTCTGTGAAGCAGAAGTTGGTGAGACCTTCCTAGAGCTACTTCCGGTTAGCAACATGCTAAGCGTTAGCCGCTAACATGGTTGTGTCCATAGACATAATATAAGAGTAGACCCCGCATTGACTGTTGCTGCGCAGGAATTACGGGCGCCACCTTGGGGCGGTCGACTTGATACCTAATCCTGCTGATTCAAGCTGACACACTAATGATGCCTCAGCACTGTGCGGCTCATTTTTGTTTAAATCGAGGGATTATTTATGTCAGGCAGTGTTTCCCGCAGGAATTTGATTAGGCGAGGCGTAAGTTTGAGGGGGGGGGGGGGGGGGGGGGGGGGTGCGACGACACGCTTTCCGCGGACCGAGTCGCGGAGCGGGGGGGTGGGGGGGGTTTGGACGACAAGTTTTACGCGGAGCGGGGGGGTGGACAACAACTTTAGGCGGCCCGACTCGCGGGGGGGGGGGGGGGGGGGGTACGACACGTTTTCTTTCCGCGGACCGACTCGCGGAGCGGGGGGTATCCAAGGGTTTTTTCCCTGCCATTCACGCACGCGCGTGTTGACGTCACTTTTTTTTTTTTTTTTTTTTTTTTTTTGGGAACGTTGGCGTGGCGGGGGCGTGAGTTTGGCGAGGCGGCCGCCACGCCAAGATAGCGCTGCGGGAAACCCTGTCAGGGCTCGAGGGATAACTTTTCACAAGCAAGATGAAAAGACATTGTGATCAGAATGTAAGTTTTCTAATACTAGGAGATACAAAGTTGTTGTTAGACATTAGTGAATAAACAGCATATATATATATATATATATATATATATATATATATATATATATAGTGAACCCTCGCTATATTGCGGTTCACCTTTCACGGTCTCGCTGCTTCACGGATTTGCATTGATGAGCCGTTCATTACAGTTCTCATCAGGTGGCGTGTCGGTTTATAAGAATCTTTTTTGAAAAAAGATTGACAACTACCGATAAAAATGTGTTCTTCTCCCAAAAAAA
Organism: Fundulus heteroclitus; assembly: GCF_011125445.2. Taxonomy (NCBI): domain Eukaryota; kingdom Metazoa; phylum Chordata; class Actinopteri; order Cyprinodontiformes; family Fundulidae; genus Fundulus; species Fundulus heteroclitus. The sequence continues at coordinate 693,859 of NW_023397088.1, read as the reverse complement.
AAAAAACTCACCTGCACCGCGGGCTTTAGAAGAAAAAAACGCTACAGACCGGAGTCACGGACGCAGCGCCTCAGTCAAAAGAGCAGTGAAATACACACGAGTCACTATTTGTCCTACTGTACTTTGTATTTTTTTTATAATAATTTTAAATTTTCTCCCGTTCTAATCCAATGACTCGGGTCGCGGTGAGCCACGCTGATCTCCGCAATTTGAAGCCTTCAGTTCGTATTGATTAAAATTATTATTTTACAGCTTATTTGTAAATAATAATAAAAAAAAAAACGTTTATATAGTACTTTAATTTGTTAAACAAATGCTTGGGCCGGTAAAAAGGTTTTGTTCTATGGTTTCAATATACTATAGTGTATTTAATTGTAAAAAAAATAAAGGTTACTACTTTACAGATTTCGCCCATCACGGGTTCTTTTTGGGAAGTATATGTACATATGTACATGTACAAATGTGTTTGTTTATATAGCAATAAAAAAATTATAAAAAATGTGTGTGTGGCTGTGTTTTAAAACATACATACATCATGTCAGAATATTCTATTACTTTTAACCCCACTAAGATTATTTAAACGCACTGGACCATTTGTTATAATAGCTATAGTTTTAAAGTTTTAAGCTAAACAAATGTGAAAATTAGTTCAACATTAAACGAGTTATAGTTGATTAAAATTGATTCTGCACCTGGTTAACACATTAGACTGAGCGGAGTTGTCGACCGCCCCAAGATGGCGCCCCTAAATCTCGTCAGCGCCTATAGGCGAGAGCGGTCGATGCGGGGTCTACTCTTTATATATGTCTATGGTTGTGTCCAGTATCACCGGGTGATTGTACTCTGTTAGTTTGGTCCAAATCCTGTACTGGGAAGTTCCTCAAAAAGGGTGGCAATACTTAATGTCACCAAAGCTCACCAAAGGCCATGTGTCAGATGCTGACACCCCACTCACAGAAAAAACTCAGTTAAATAGACGGAATGGTTAGTGCTTGGTTTGTGCACATTTGTGCCGTTAAAATTAGCGTTTGTGCTGTTTTGGTTTTGAAGATATTAAAGAATATTTGTTAAGTTCATCTAGAGTTCACCATCCCATCATTTTGCTTTGAATCCAACCAAGCTGGTCAACTTCTTTAGTGCTTCGTTTGTGCAAATTTGTGCCGTTAAAATTAGCGTTTATGCTGCTTTGGTGTCGCAGATAATATAAGTTTTAATTCCGGCCGGTGACGTCACCACAGGTCGCCGCTGCAAAATAAAGCGCTACATTGTTATTCCTTTGCTGGTGCTGAGCTGGAGCCAAAGCAAACCAGAGTGGTCAACTTCTTTAGTGCTGTGTTTGTGCATCTTTGTGCCGTTAAAATTAACGTTTGTGCTACTATGGTTTCGGAGATATTATGAATTTTTATGTTTTTATACTTTATAGGCTGACCAGTGTGATTTATTTTTTGCAGTTTTTCTGTTATTGATTTTAGTTTGGGTATGTTTTCTGCGTTATATAAGCCTGTATACTTTAATTGCCCTTTTGTTAGGTGCAGACACCCCCAAATCTCCCTATTGTAGAGCAATAAAGGTTTGCTATTCTAATTAATTCAGAGGAGTAATGAACTATGACTACTAAGATCAACTATAATCAAGTTATTGTTTGAAAATGTTATAAACATTATACTCTCGAAGAAGAATAAACCCTTCTGATTAGAAAAAATAGACTTTATGAAAACAGTTGAACATTCTAATAAATGAAATGCCTTTTTTGGCAATGTCACTTGACATTGCTATCTAAAGTAAAGTTCTTTAAATGAGACAAAATAAATCGCAATATTTATTCAGGAATAAAGTACAAAACAATATAACACACATTTTACAATAGCAGCTAAAACAACTTGCATGATAAAAGAAAAATATAAAATTAATAACTGCTTTCTTGAGAAAAGTGTTGAGACCAAACGGTAGATCTGACCACATCTTTTTACACAAATGAGGAACATCATTAAGGACGCCAGCCATCCTGCACAGAGACTGTTCCAGCCTCTCCCCTCAGTCAGGAAACTAAAAAAAACTAACAAAAACATGTGTCCCAAGAGATCTTTGCCAATAAGCAGGAATATATAAATCATTTTATAAGAATGCTGTAGGGGTGGGGGGAGGCTCGGAAGATGACACAACTTCATAGTAATGTTACTGATTTATCAGTAGAAATATATTAAAAAGACTTACGTTTTTTCCAGTGACGGCAATAACATATGATTTACCGTAGCACTTTATTTTGAAGCGGCGGGCTGGGATGACGTCATCGGTTGAAATTAAAATTCATAATATCTCCGAAACCAAAGCAGCACAAACGATAATTTTAACGGCACAACCTGCACAAACGAAGCACTAAAAAAAGTAGCCCAGTTTGATCGGATTCGAAGCAAAATGGGGAGATGGTGAATTCTGGATGACCTTAACAAATATTCTTTAATATCTTCAAAACCAAAACAGCACAAACGCTAATTTTAACGGCACAAACCTGCACAAGCGAAGCACTAACCATTCCGTCTATTTAACAGAGTTTTTTCTGTGGGTGGGGTGTCAGCTTCACGCAGCTCTTCCATCCCTCAGTGCCGTGTAGCCTTGCCACCGCATTTCTACCATAATATAAAACCGACATTAAATAAACGACTCACCGTCACGTAGTTGCAAGGAAAACACCCAATGGAACACCCTTCGTCTGGGTAAATTGGCTTGATTCAACAATATCCTTCAGTAATTTAGGAAAAACGGCAGCACAGCACAGCAAGCAATAGCAACCACAAGACGGAGGAGTTCACCTCTGACCCGGAACTCAAAGAGTACTGCTTGTTGTCTGCTCACACAGCGCCACTCGTGGACAGTATAGGAACTGCAGGAACGAAGTACGTCTTTTTCAGTAATCATTGTTGAATGATGATAATGCATTTTTCTAGCGATGATTTCTGTCACGAGGACATAATGCAGTGTTGTGCTGGCAGCCATGCCAACTAATAAAAATAAGATTTAAGATTAAAATAGTACATTATAGTAGTAAAATAAATACAATTATTGTGGTTTAAGGACAAGTTTGGTACCTGCATTAAGGTTAATTTCAAAAGGTACTTGTCATTTTCAGACTAAAAAACATTCTAAAAAGATGTTATAATTCAGTGAATATGACTGGATATTTAAACAGAAAATAATAATGAAATTAATTATTCTTTCAACTAGCAGTTTTTGAGTATGACTAAAATTCAAGGCAGTGAAGGAGGGTAAGTGATGGCTGATGGTGGAGAGCTTGCAGGCCTGGCTTTGGTGGAGAAGCAGCAAACAACTGTGGCAGGAAATGTGACTTTCATTTCAATGCAATGCATTGCAAAACTGGACAACAGTAGAAATCAGTAGAGTGAGAAAAACTGGCCCTGATGTCCTCCAGTAGCCTAAGCCTGATTGTAGGATGTCCCTGAACTCTCGTTACATTACAAAGTTTACAATAATAAGGAGAGCCAGCGAAATGCTTGAGGCAGGATTATACAGGAAAAGGAGGAGATTAAGTATAATATAAAATAAATTAATAAACAATACATAAAATACTTTAATGTTTTCTTAAAACGTCTGAATACAAACTGTCCCAAAACATGTTAAATAAATTCCTTTATCATCATTCATTTATACCAGTTGTTCAAGTTATTTAATTGTTACTTGTAAAAAATATATATATTATTGTAAATTAGAAATGTCCCATGCTCCTGAATGCAGCTTTCTGACGCTCGGGAACGCATCACACTGGTCTGAGAACACAGCGCGGAGTAGAGGCACGTTACTGCTTAAGACAAAGCTTTGCCGTTTGTAAAACTCATGTCGGCTGGCACGGTTTATTGTTCTGTGTGAATGACAACCGACCACAACAAATGAGGCTGCTAATGAGCCAACAGCCAACAGGAGAAGGTCTGCATCGAAGCAGCATGGAAAATTGGTGTTATTAAAACATGATTAAATACTTCAATGTAGCATGAAAAAATAAAATATGTGAATAAAAAAGTTAAAGGCATGAGGTGAACTGTATTGATTTAAATTGAAAAATCGTTTTTTAAAGCCAAAGGGAAATGAAATATTGGGTGAAAATGTAATTCTCTAAAATTGGCACAGCTTGGATTCGAACTTTCGATCTTCTGCTTTGCAGCCCGACAACTAACCCACTCGACCAAAACACCAGTGTCGTGCTCAGCCGAGCATTATTGAGAGGTCAATCGTGTTAAGAAGTGTTTTTTGCGAATTTTGTTCCAACTGTAAGTCGAAACGGCGTCAAGTACAAAAAGCCCTGATCGCGGCGTCGAGACGCACGTTTTGATATATAGTTTGTGGGGGTACAGCCTACGGTTCGGGCTGTATTAACGGTACTATAATAATAATAATAAAGAAACCCTTATTAGGTGCATAGCATAAGGCCTCCGCCATGCATTTTCAATGCATAGGCGGGCGCCTAATTATAGATCATCTTGATCAGAAGCATTTAAAACTGCAGTAATATTCATTCTTGTCCTGGTGACTCTTAAATACATCTGGGACATTTAAAATAAATAAAAATGTCCATAAGCCATCTTAAATCCTAAATCAAAGTCTGCAAACATTTTCTCTGGTTTTCTACGTTCACATTCCTCTCTCCAATGTTCACCAGGGTGACGTGTTCCACAGATTATTGTGACGAGGTGAGCAGCAATCACTTTAATTGCTGGAAACAGTCAAACACACTCGTGCGTAATGCTGCTCGCTGGATGCATTGGCACTGCTGGAAGACCGTGCAGATGGAGAATTGAGGAAACGCTTTCAGGGATCAAATATTTCCTGGCCAATAATGAGGACTGGCCAATATCCTGCTTCTGACTCCCAGCATGCATTGTGCTGTTACCCACAGGGGAAAGTGGCTCCACCTCCCTCTGAGGAGCTGAAAGGCAGCTCTCCAACCCCCAGAGAGCAGAGAAGGAGGCTTTCTGCTCACACCCAGGCAGTCATCACCTTTTTAGGGGGGGGGGGGGGGGACCTCTCTCCTCTGAATGTGGATCTGAACCCACAGCCACAGGGGAATTTCAACACGGAGCACAGCGTTGTTTACTTTTTAAAAACTTATTTTAACAGCTTATTAACAACTTGTTTTAATGTGGACAACATCTGAGCTTTTACTTCTGATTTCCACATTTAATAAACGCCTCTCTGGGAAATTTTCCCAACGTTTCTTTGCTTTTTTTCCGTGGCTGCCACGTCAACATGATGATAAAATGATCAGCTGACACATTTTATACACATTAACATTCATGAGGTGCTTTGCATCGACCGTTTCTGGTTGAATCTGGGCGTGTAGAGGGCAGAACCTGAACCAGAACCTGGTACCAAATGTACAGGTACAGCTGTGATCTAGAAAGGAAAATGGCTGCTGGTGTGTGAGTGCATGGTTTTATAAATCTGAATATTTTTTAACACACTCCATTTTCTTTTTCTTGGCGTTCACTTTTAGTACAGATTCCACACAAAGTTTTATAAATGAGACCCCAGGACTGTAAAAACTGCTAAACAAGTTTTAATGTTGAAAGTTCTGATATTGTTGATTGTTGAAGAGCTGAAGTCAGCAGGTCTTTATTGAAGCAGCAGCTTGTTGTCATTAATATTAATGAGAGTTCTTTAACTGGTTCTGTTGGACTGTTAGAACCTGCATCCTGGTGGCTTCAGCTCACATCTTTTATTCTTTACTCAGATTGTGGCGCTGCAGTTTGTCAAAGATCAGCTGTGATTCTCTGTGTTTGGCGCTGAAGTCCAACCCGTCCCATCTGACAGAACTGGACCTTGACTACAACAACCTGAAGGGGTCAGATGTTCAGCAGCTGCAGGATCTTGTAAAGAGTCCAGACTACAAACTGAAATCTGTGTAAGTAGATGGTTGGAGTGAGTCCAGCTGCTGTCAGCAGAACTGTTCTGAACCCAGTTGGTACCAAAGCAAAGATCCAGTGTTTCCAGTAAAGCTGCAGCTTCTCAGTGGGAGGAGAATGGTGACAGGCTTCCTGATTGGACACAAAGACAACAATCAGCCAATCAGAGGAGCCAGCAGCTTGTTGTGTTCCTGTGTTTGTGTCCATGTGAAGATGACTGTTGTTGTTGTGTTCATGTCTCCAGGAAATGCAGCTGGATTCCAGCTGACAGCCTTCCACCATGTCTAGAGACAGTGGTCCTCATTCATCAAGCTGTGGAGCATCAGATCTGATCTCAGACTCTTTGTTCTCTCATTTCAACAGGAAACAGCTGATCAGTTTCATCTTAGTCACAGCTCTGAGATCAGTCTGACTGCAGCCTGCAAATCACTGATTTCACAGCCCATCATTACATTTAGTCACCGTGTGGTCTTTCTACAGAGCAGAAGCTCTGCTGAAGTCCACTCAGCACATCTGGACATGTGTCCTTCTCTCAGTAGTTTCATCCAGATGTGTTCAGGGACAGCCTCCATGTTTCTTAGTCAGCTGATGTTTCACAAACAGATGAGATGTTCATGTTCAGCTTCCAGAGGCTGGAAACACTCACTGATCTCCTCTGTTGCTCCTTCTTCTCTCTGCAGGAAGTGGAGGTGATGATCTTAGTAGAGGAGAGAAGCTGAGCTGTCCTGATGATCCAGAGGTTGAAGCTGCAGCAGTTTGACTTTAAAGAGACTCTGACTGGATCCTGATGATGAACTCTGAGTTTAGAGATGTTGATCCTGTTTATCTGATCATGTCTGTCATTTAGTGTCTGATATTGTTTGTCTCTGTGGACCAATGAGGATGAAATGAAAACTAAGCTGCATTTAGTGGCTCCATGTAGTTTTGATCTGAATCTGATGAAACTGCAAAGTTGATCTTTTTTCTCTCTGGTTCATTTTCAGTCTGTAACCAAGAAATCTGAAATAAAGCTCAACTCTAAAGTTTTCAGGCTGCATGTTTGCTTCATTGTGATGCAGTTTCTGGAGCTTTTTCAGGATATTTTAGATGTTTTCTGCAAATGTTTGGGCAGCTCTGGTCATTTTATCTGTTGCTGCAAACAGCTCAGTGAGTAAATGATGGTTTCTTCAATCAGAGGATGAAGCTTTTCTTCATGATTTTAAATCAAATCTTTTTTATTTCCTTCTTTCTGAAGGTAAAATCTAAAAGTGAGTAATGATAAAGTTTGATCTGCTCCAGCTTCTCCTTTGGTGAGCATGGAAACACTTTCTGCAGCAGCTCAGAGACTTTCAGATGTTGTTTGGAGGATTTTCTCTGTTCTTCCTGCAGAACGGTTCTGGTTCTGTTGGATCTGTGGCTCATCATGCAGCTCTGCTCTGCTGAGGTCAGAACATAGATTTTAATCCTGTTTAGGGACTGTGGGGGTAAAACCTTCACCTGCAGCTCCTCATGAAGTCCACTGTGGACGTTGAAGAAGGAAAAGAGATTTTCTCCTTTCATCATAAATTCAAACATGAATCATTTCCTTTTTTTCTCCTTTCCTGTCCGGACATTTCAGACGGACCAGAACCAGAAGCTGCTCTACAGAACCTGGATCCTTAGATCGTCTCCCTGTTACATAAATAACTTTAGAACCTGAGAAAGACGACATCTGGCATCCAAGCAGACAGGCAGAAAGATAGAAAATCATTTTAGATGTGTTGAATTTTAAAGTTAAAGTTGGGGTTAAAATGAGGAGTTATTAAAATGATTCATGCATCAAACAGGGATTACTAGATTTAGTCAAAACTGAGTTTAAAAGCAGAAGTTTAACAAGTTATCTGGATGCTTTGGTTCAGTTTCTAGCTTTAAAACATCCATTAGAATCAAACATCAGCAGGTCGTGTCTCACTTGATTCCCAATAAATGTTCAACGTCGTCTATGAAATGCAGATGAATGTTTTTGTCCTGACATCTTTTCAGCAGCTCACTGATGACAGATTGTGGATCTGCAAGCCTGTTTCCAGAAGAACAAACTGATCAATGTGTAGGAAGGAGGCTGTTTTATGTGCATGTTGTGCTTCCAGCTTTGCTTTGTCGCATGCTTGGTGGATATTTGTGTGCATGCTTTTTGAAGGAGACACCGGTTCCTACTCCCTCCCTCTGGCCAGCGACTGATTCCACAGGTGTATCCCATCATGAGTGATGGGAGACAGGAAGAAAAGGGGCGGCCACAGCCAGCGACGGGAGGAGGAGAGAGAGACAGAGCGCCCGGCCGGCCGGCCGGCAGCCCAGATGTGATGGGGAGGAAGCAGCGGAGGCATCATCAGAGAATCGCCGTTTACCGGCACCGCGACGAGAACGAGCAGTGATGGGGACGCGGCAGATCCAGACTGGGTGGAGGCAGAAGTAAAGCCCGGGACCGGGAGCAGCGAGGCCGTAGTGGGGCCATGGTGAGGAGGCGCACCTGAGCCGGGACCTGTCGCTGACGTTGCTGCGCACGTTGGCTGGATGGAGGCGGAGCCATCCGAGCCAGGGACGAGGGCAGGATGGAGAAGAGGCTCGGGGGAGACGCTGGCCCCACCGGCTCTACCGCTGGATGGATAGCTGGGGGGTGGACTGCAGAAGGACGCCGAGCGGGAGCGGCTGGTCCTCGGTACCCTCTGACTGCTGACACCGCTGGAGCTTTTAGTTTTGCTGCTGCACTTTGGAACCATTTTAACGGGCCGTTGCACTTTTAGCAAAGCTTTTAGCTATCATCCACTGTACACTTTGTAGGCTTTATTTTTATCCTAGTAAAGTTGTTACACTTTTAATCTTGTTGCTTTTAAATGCACTGCTCACCCCTGCGATGTCAAACCTGTTTTATTCCTAGTGTGACTAGGTGGCGCTGTTGGACTCATTAGTTTTCTGTTGCTCAGAATAACATGGACACTACTCGGCCATCACCAATACATGAGAAAATAGAGGAAAAAACAGAGAATTCAGCATTTCTGGAAAGCATCTGAGGCTTTTCCATTTTTAACCACAGGTAATGACTTCTGCACAGATTAATGAACGCACCTTTCTCCACCAGTCATGTTCAACAACATTAATGGTATTTCATGGCAGCAGCAGCTCCACATACACCAGTTACGTCACGTTTGCTTTGCTGCTTTTGGATCCAAGTAAATTTGCAGCTTTGAAGTTGCTACAGTCCTGATCAATGGAGAAAACAGAGGTCGTCAGTCAAGATATAACTGGAACAAAATCCAGATTAACTCAAAGAAACTCAGGATCCCAACACTTAACATCTGCAAATGCAGAAATCAGTTTGTTCTCTATCAGAAACATCATTTAGAGGCAATGAGGACTGATGACACAGGAATGACAGGAGAAATATGACAATATTTTCTCCCTTCAGTTGGTTTGGAGCCATCAGGATGTGACAGGAGATCTTCTTCTCCATCTTCATCATCCTCACAAACATGCTGCTACCATCAAGGCCTCTGTCACACTTCTTCCAGAGCTCCTTTTTCTCACAAGGCCAAAGTTGGCATCCATTGTCACCATCATGGTGCCATCAGTCTGAAACAGAAACAGCAACAATCACTGATGAATTTCTGATTTGTCAGCACATTTTCTAACGAGATAATAAAGAACTTGGACGACATCTAAGAGAATATTCAGCATGAGCCTTGCATGAGGCTTTGATAGAAATCCTTTCTAAGAAATCTGCTCTGCAGTTTCTATCATGATGTCCAACCTTTGGACCTGCTGGGCCTGCTGTCCCATCATCACATTGGTCCCAAAGAGCCGCTAAGGTTCTTGGTCAGGAGTAGTAGTGACCAAACTGGGAAATGGATTCTCCACCAGGGCTCTGTAGAGCACGTTAACCTCTGGTAAAAACAGCAGGAGCATTTAATAAGGTTGATTTAGTGTTGGGCCATTATGCAGGTTTTTAAGTTATTTAATGTTTATTAAATAACCCTCCATCTGTTATTGTCTGATGTGAAAATACTTTAAAATGTCCATCATTGTAACATGACTTCAGTTTCCCTGAGTTAGTCCACATATCTGAATATATTTAAAATTAACCATTTAATTTGCACTACATGTCAAATTTGAAGTTTTCTTACTAAAAATACTTAATTTTTAAGAATCCATGAATATATATGAATAATTCAAATTGTACAGAAATTAAATATACTTATTTAAAAGTATATTTAACAAAAGTTGAATATTGTGAAACAGTTCTATTTTATCTGTCACTCGTTCCAGAAAGTGAAACTCATAGATTTGTTGCACAGAGTGAAATATTTCAAGCCTTTATTTCTTGTAATTATTCTAATTCTTGTTTACAAAGAATGAAAACCTAAAATTCAGTTTCATAAAATTAGAATATAGTAAAAGTGTTAAATAATGAAAACTCCTGGTGTCCCACCCTAATCAGCTAATTAACTCCAAACACCTGCAGCGGTTTCCTGAGCTTCTAAATGGTCTCAGTCTGGGTCAGTAGGCGACGCCATCATGGGGAAGACTGCTGACTGGACAGAGGTCCAGAAGACGCTCACTGACACCCCCCACAAGGAGGGCAAGACACAAAAGCTCATTGCTGAAGAAGCTGCTGCTTCACACAGTTCTGGATCCAAGGATTCCTAGAAAGTTGAGTGGAAGGAAGAAGTGTGGTAGGAAAAGGTGCAGCAGCAGCAGCAGCAGGGAGAACCGCAGCCTTGAGAGGATTGAAGCAGAATCCATCCAAGAATCTGGGAGCTTCATAAGGAGTGGACTGAGGCTGGAGTTGGTGCATCAGGAGCCGCCACACACAGACGGATCCTCCACATGGGCTACAAACGTCTGAGCTGGACCGAGGAGAGAAACAGCTGGACTGTTGCTCAGTGTCTGAAGTCCTCTGTTCTGATGGAAGGAACGTTTGCACTTAACTGGAATAAATCTATATAATATATGAGTTTCACTTTCTAAAATGAGTGTTAATATTATACTTTTTCACGATATTCTAATTATTGCAGATGTACCTGAAAATACTACAGTCCTCATTATTTAATAAACTACTGATATTATCCATCTAATCAAGTGGATAAGTCAACATTGACAGCAGTTCACAGACATATTTTATATACCAGACACAGAATGAATAATTTCTGATATTGAGATCTTTGGTTGTAAATGACTTTTTTCCATCACCTCCATGAGAGTCAAATTGTTCTTCCACCTTAACGTGTTGCTAAATCCCTCAACAGAGACCTGGCGCTCTGCAGAGAAATGATGAAACAGCTGGAGAAGAGCGACTGAAAAGGCTGAGGCTTCTCCGCTGTGGCGGGCCAAAGCCCAGACTTTAACTAGGACCAAGCCTCGGCTTCACATGTACAAAAGGAAACTCTACAGCTGCACAGCTGGCCTAAAAAAGTCACTGCAGATTTTCACAATCCTCCTAATATCAGTGGCGCCGGATTGATTTTTAAGGTGTGTGTGGAGGGCAGTAGGATGTTTCATCACCTTGCACTCTATCAGTAGGCAGCTTTACTGTAAAGGCACACGTGCTGTTAGGATTCTGCTGTGTTTGGTTCCTTGTGTGAGTGAGAGTTCCTGTTTCAGAGAAGATCTCTGCTGGAGAGTCCCGTCAGCTCTGGATCCTGCACACCTGGAGCAAATCTCCTGATCAGGCTGACTGGGGCTTAAAAGGAGCTGCAGGATCATCACTCTTCGCCGGATGATTACCTATGATGGTGTTCCCAGACACTTCTCCAGTCTTAGTGGCTTTTCTGGGGGAATTTCTGCATTTCTGATCTTGGTCTCAGGATTGTTCCTTCCTGTGTTTCAGACTCTTTGTGATGATCGCTGCTTACCTTCAGGTTGCTCTCAAAGAAGACTTGTGTGCTGCCGTTGCAGCTTTGTGGTGTCCTCAGTCTCCTTTACCTGTCTGCCCGCTCTCCAGCCTGTTGCTCACCCCCAAGAAAGCAACCTTAGCGGAAGTGACTGTGGTTCTCTGGGACCCTGGAGCATTCCCTCTCCACCAACACTGAATCCTAACTCCCTCCCCGCTCTTACCAACTACAGCAGAGTCAGTCCTCTCCTCCTGTCATTTTCTGCCCCCTTACGGACTCTTAACTCATCTCTCTCCTCTGTAGACCAACCCGAAGCGCATTCTGGAAATGCTGAGCTCACCTTGGTGGATTTGACTCCTTTACTGAATCTTTGGAAATAAACCTTCTTCACTTTAACTGCTCTCTGTGTCATTCTGCATGTGGGTCAGGAAATTGCCTCAAAACATGAAACCTGCTCATTGTTTTCATATAGTAATGTTCACCTGGAGCCTTTTAATCATCAAAATAAGTCCAAAGGTAACTTAGAAAAATCTTTTTAAAATGTAAATTCTGTAACAAAGTGCAGAGCTCAGGAATATGAAGGAGCTCCTTTTTCCACAGAAAGGAGTGGAAAGGTATTTCTCTGTGTTCATCAGCGGTAAAGTGTGTTATTAGTGAAATAAATGGCTTCTCTCTGAACGTCGCTGTTCACCTGTCATTGTTATCCAGGTGATTTATTGAGAATGCTGATCATCAATAAAAGCAACTGATATCTAAATCCTGAGCAGGACAACAGGAAATAATCTCCACTGGTGCAAGGACACAGTTTGGCGCTGCGCTGCAGAAACCAACTTGGCCGGTCTTCTAACACTGGAGATGGTGAGGAAAGAAAACCATTCAGTGGGTCTGCAGCTGGACGGCTGCTACCCTACATGATTTACTGTGATTTAAAGAGTCTGAGCAGAATTATTTACTTTTTAATGATTTTTCCCTTTATTATGACCAAAACTGTGAAGAAACTGTTAGAAATTGTCTTTTATGGCTAAACCTACACCTGTCCTTTGTAACATTTAATTAGTGAATTTACTTTTCTGCTGACTGAGGCTTTTTCCATGAGCTCACTGTGACTGTGCAGTGAAGCTAACTAAAAATAAAAACTGACTTTTAAGTTGTTAAATGTGGTTGAAAGGTTTTCCAGAGAGCAGAAATGAAGCGAATGTTGTGGCTTCAGCTGCTCCTCTGGATGTCACAGACACAGCGCCCCAACCTGGGAATGGCAGTCCTCCTTCTCACCAGCATCACGCAGACTTGATCACGCAGATCAGGGTTAGGAGTTAAGCTGTGGGTTAGGATTTAACCCGTGTGTGAAGGCTTAGCACTTTTCTTCCTTTTGCAATGTGTTAGAAACAGTTACTTAGGAAAAGTAATCTGATTACTGATTATTCCTTTGAAAAGTAACTAAGTTACAAGACTGATTACTTAAATATAAAAGTAACTGAGTTAGATTACAAATTACTTTATTATTTACTGTAACCCACATGTTTACCAGACCCATGTATGTAATTTAAAATAAAAAGAGAACAAAACTGTAGTTATTACCTCTTACCACATGGTGGCGCTTTGTATCAGGTCACCGCCAGTGAGCATAAACACTCACACTGATAGACCGAGCCGAGAGCAACACACCAGTTGAGCTAATTAGACTGAGTAAGAACATAAAGTCAAACTCATAAATTTACAATACATTTTTTACACTGAACCTGTTATTTACAGCATTAGAGCAGCAAAGTGTGGTTATACAAAAGAGCAACAGCTTATAACACCAAATGTAACCTCTATGGTCTGCATTTGTTTCTTTGTTTTATTTTTATTCTGTAATGGCTAGAAGTGAAACAGTGGAGTGGTGCCATTGAACCAGTGGTTGTAGCTCATTAACAGAAGTTTTTCAAACGTCTTATCAGAAAGTCTATTTCTCCTAGGCGTGAGCAGCAAACCTCCAAGACTGAAAAGCCGCTCCACAGGAGCACTTGATGGGGTTGGAGTGTTATACTTCAAGAAAATATTCTTTCTGTTTGAAAACTGATGCAGAATGTGAAGGTCATATGCTGAGCTCAGGTAGTCCATGACTTCCTTTTCTGCAGAGTAGGTGTCATCCTCTGGCCCCACCTCAAAGGAGAAAAAGTCCATCTCACCTTGGCTGGCAGATGTGGAGGCCACACCTGGAGGACTCTGTGCAGCAGGAGCAGTTGGTAGAAGTTCTTTTACCAGATCCTTCCTACCTGCAGCTCTAAGCCATCCAAGTTTAAATGTTGGACAACTGGCAGCTGTGAGAAGATCATCTTTGTCATCCAGCACAGCAGCAAAACCAATATGGATAGCCTGAAAAATATAATAAATTCTGTATGTTTATGGCTATAAGGCCAAAAAGTAATTTCAATGTATTACTTGTACTGTGGGATCAGCATCATGGATCAAATTTTGTTTTAGGTTACTTATTAAAATTTGTATTCATTTTATCTTCTTATCCCAGAATTGCAATGACACTGAATATTCTGTTCCATATTGATTAGCAGTGTAAGATGGAACATGCCTTCACTGTGGCATCTGGAAGGCCTGCAGTCATCCTGGAGAGGACATCTTTACCTGCCAGGGTCCTCTGCATCAGGACTTCAAGTGTGGCCAGTAAAGTCCCACATGGGCAGTCACCTTGCAGAATGTCTAGGGCTGCAGTCATAGGCTTCATGACAGAGCAGTATTCATGGAGGAACTGCTACTCTTTGTCTCTGAAACACTTAACTCCCAGCTTGGTGCACAGCATGTTCAGCTCACTCATGGGCATTTCTATGATTCTATTCACAGCATCAGAAAATGAATTCCACCTTGTGGATGTTGGTAGCAGCAGCTTTCTTTCACTGACTTCCTCCACTGCTTCTGATGCAAGGCTAGATCTCCTTGATTTGGTCCAGAGAGCTGTGCATGTTGCTGCTCCTGAACACAGCCTTGCTCTCTGCATTGCTTGTTAAATATTTCTCCACATCATTGGTGGAAATGATGTTTATGGTGTGTGAAGCACATCTGCGGTGGGGTGGGAGACACAGCTGGCCGTCACTTTGGTTCTCAGCTGAGAGGATTTCTGACACATCCCAGAAAATGACAGCATCGTCTGTGGAAGTGGACTCTTCCTCCCCCGTCTCCTCCTCCTCATCATCATCAGACTCTTCAGCTGGCCGATAAACTTGAAACGCTTTAACAAAGTTGGATCCGTTATCGGTCACTGTTGCAGCTACTTTGTTGAGTAATCCATAAGAAGAGTGGATGTTTTCCATTTCTGCAGCGATCACATCATACGTGTGTCTACCGTGAATTCTCCGACATGCTGATGCAGCCTTGTTGCGCTCCGATGTGGATTTACTGATCCAGTGGAGCGTTAGGCCCAGATAGCTTCTGTTGTTAGCAGACCAGATATCAGCAGCAGTGGAAACAAAGTGGACATCTTTCAGCGCAGCTTTTAGACTTCTCTCCATCTCTGCATTCTCCTTCTCCAGGTCAGATGAAAAGGATGTTGTGTGGGGCAGCTCGGCACTGATAGTGGTAGGAATCTGGTTTATGACGGCACCAAACGAGGGCCAATCAACAGTGTTTAAGGGCAGCATTTCTTCAACAACATATCGCCCAACCAACTTCTTCAGCTCTCCACCACTTACTGCTTTGGCAGCGAAGTGCAGCTTTTGTTGTTTGGCTGGCAGGGGCCCTCCTGCAGTCACGGCTCTTTGCTTGGAACCACCTGCAGTCAAAGCCGCTTAGTTTGACTGCGCTGTGCTGTGAGGTCAAAGGTTACTTCAGGTTTGACGTCGTGTTTTTGAAGCTGGATAACACTTTGTCACCAGCACAGAGAGTACAACCAACCTTGATATTATCATCTTTAGATGACACAAACTCAAAGTAAGGACTATATTTCCAGCTGGAAAACGCACACCTTTCCTCTCCCTGCATTGTTATTGACGTGTGTGTCACCGGTTGCGTCTTTCCTCGTGTGGTGGAGGTGACGCAACGTCACTCTCAGAGAAGCAAACCATTTTCCCCCCAAAGTAAAATCACCAAAAAAGTAACGTAGAGTGGATTGGATAAGGAATTTTAATCTGATTACTAGTTTGGAAAAAGTAACGCGTTTGTTTGATCTTCATTAAAAAAGTAGGCACAATAGAGTAACGCGCTACTAAGTAACGCGTTCCTGGCATCACTGCTTAGAAATCAGCTGTGTGGGCATATCTCTACGTTTGTTGGTGAGAGCGTGCGTCACGTGGTGCGCACTGGGCCATGGTGTGGATGGATGCGCTGTTTCTGTGCGCCACACGCATCATGTGGTAGGAGTAGTGTTGGTGTGGCTCAGGTGCGCTGATGGTTTGTGCGCCGCCTCCACATAGAATCCTGCAGACGCCCCAAATTCATGGAAGCTGCTTAACAACAAAGTTTACTTTGACGGAGAAAACGAGGAAATGGACACAAGCGTTTATTCATTTCAAGAACTGATTTCCTGTTAATCATCTGGCGGTTAACGAGCACCGAGTCTGTGACGTCACCGCAGCACGCAGGGTTTCTAGATGCGGAGCAACAGACGGCGGAGCCAGTTCACATCACTTCGCTAAAGTTAGAAAGATATTCACAGATTGGGCTTTTCCGGGTCAAGAACTCATCGGAGGATCATTTCTTCTACAAAGCGACACCTCTCTGCAACCACAGCAAGGCAGACAGTGAGCTACAATCGTAGTTTCCTCAAAACGAGTCTCCCACCGCGCTGGGAGAATTACATTGGACTCTATGCAGAGCTCGCTGCTCCGCAGATGCTTAGGGACCGTCTGCAAATTGAAGCACCAGAAGAATAATGATGGAGAAATATTCAACAGACTGATACAAATGAATAAAGCTAGAAAGTCAGATCAAGGAGAAAGGCAATCGTTTAATACAAAACACGAGACACTAGCCTTAACCAGCATAGCAGTCATTTTAACACGTGGGGGAACAAAACATTAAAAGAGGCCAAAACATTCAATTTTAGCAAATTTATAAATGTTTCCCACATGAAATTTAACCAGAAAATCACAATTCTCCGTGTGGTCAGCTGTCTTTAGTTTGAATCTAGAATCCTAAAATGCTCTAAACTGAATAGTGGAATGAAGTGAAAAAAGCCGAGCTAAAAAACGAGCCGGTGGAACGAAGCACATCTAGCATAAAAATCTGAGTAAAATCTAAATGACTGAGTGATTTAACAAGGACTCATCCAGGAGGTCCCAGAGGAACCAGAACAACATCTGAAGCTCTGCAGGACTCACTGCCTCAGTTAAGGTCAGAGGTCAGGATTCAACAATTAGAGAGAAACTGGGAAAAATGGCCTCCATGGGAGAGGTCCAAGACCAGAACCACTGCTGACCCAGAAGAACCCAAAGACCCGCCTCACATTTACCAAAAACATCTTGATGATCATCAAGACTTTTGGGGAAAGATTCTGTGGACTGATGAGACATTTTCAGTTTTATTAGATAAAGTTATTGAGTGTGAAAAAGTTTCCACTAATGAGCCTGGATGTGCTGCTTTGTGTTGATCTGCCAAATAAAATCCCAATAAAATCAGCAGTTTGTGGTGGTCAGCTGATAAAATGAGACAAAGTTTAATGGGGTGTGAATACTTTAGCAGGGGCCTGTATTGTAACTAAGTTTGCTAGCAGGACTCTGCAGCAGGTGATGGATGTTGAGCAGCTGATGTGTGGATGAAAAGCCAGAGAAAATGAATGTGCTCAGCTTTGATGGTGTGTAAACTTTCCTAGCAGCAGAAGCAGTTGAAGGTTTTCTCTGAGCAGTGAGCAGACTGCAGAGTTGGACTGAAGGGAGACTCTGAAGTCTGAAGGTAGAACCGTTAGAAATAAGACGCTGCATTTTAGGAAGAGAAGAGCTGCAGTTCTAACAGCCCTGATGTTAGATAAAACTCCATCTTTAATCCAGCAAATAGAAATCTCTGCTTCTGGGAGTCAGAGGAAGCTGAAAGCTGGGAGCTTCTAGAATGGGGAGCAAAGCAACATGGAGGCTCTCAGAAATGTTTCCATCCTTCAGCTTTTCTAGCCCAGTTCCAGCAGCTCAACATGAAGCCAGATGGAGATTTGGCCAAAGAGCCGACCGCTTGTCATTGTTCATCATTTAGAAATCAGACTGTGAGGACATCACAGAGCTGCAGTCATCACACGACACCAGAACCCAGCAGAACCCAGAGAAGAAGCAGCAGCCGTGGTTCTGTTATGGATCAAGGTACCGTGGTCCATGAAAGGCTCATTAAAACAGAACCTTAGAAACTAGAGAATGGGCTTTTACTGCAGAAAAGTTTACAGTCCTAACAGAGTTTCATTTAAAGACGTTTTGGTTCCAGGCGGTTCTGTAGGAGTCGGACCCTGGAGCGGGCTCAGGAACCCGACTGCAGGTTGAGGTTGTTCAGTAGAATCCAGTTTCTACCAGTGAGTTCTGTGGTGCTGCTCGGTTGGCCTTTAACTTTTTAATCTCTAAACCTTAACAAGGATCAGATCTGCGGTGAGTCTGGACTGAGATCTTGGAGAACGGTGGAAATGCTGCGGTGAAACCAGAACTTTGGCTGTTTTTTGGACCCAGGGAGAATATTTGCTCAGTGCTGAACTTCCACTACATGCAGGAATTTGCTGAGACGTTTGGTGGCTCAGTGCTGCTGCAGGTTGAGATCTAGAGGGCTGTGGGCCACCATGAGGGCATTTATGGCCAGGGAGAAAACACACAGCACGCTGCTGTTGGCATGAAAGGAGGGAAAACAGGAAGGAGGCACCGTTCTGGACCCGCTCAGTTCCCACAACAGTTCTGGTTCTGTTTGCTTCACTGTTAACAGTCATCTCAACATATTATTGTCCTTTTCCATCATTAACTTGGTTCTAAAAAGTGTTGCTTTAGTGAACATAGTTCTGTGATGTAGAACATGAAGCTGTTACTGATTAGAGAAAAGAAACGCTTAACCCAGAGATGGAAATCTGATCAATGTCAATAAATCAACATCAATAAATCAATATCAATAAATCAAGATCAATAAATCAATATAAAATAAACAACAAGTTAAAGAAAGCAACATATTCCTCCTAGAATCATCCCTGCTGTGTTTTTCTCTGCAATGAAACGTTTGTCAGGAATAAATCTGTAATTTTCTCCAATCTGGAGGCAGAGGCTCTGTTTAAAGGAAGTAAATATCTGTTCTGTAGCTGTTTTACCTCCACATGTCCATTAGAAGATTTGCTGCTTCTACCTGGAAAATAGACGTCTATTCTGAGCCTGTTTTTCTATCCAGCTCTGTGGACCAGAACCCAGCCGCTGTAGAACCTGTGATCAATAACTAAGATTCATATTTTCATCTGTAAATCTCAGTTTATTAGTATGTTCCATATTTCCACTGATGGCGTTATTACTGCTGTGTTACTAGTCTGTTAGATGGAGTCATTAAGGTGGTTCAGCTCACTGGCTGATAACAGCCTGACTGACTTTAAAACAAATAGCAGCTGCTTCTAAAACCTGCAGAGGTTCTATCAGATCGGTTCTGGTTCTATATGGATCTCCTCAGGAGAACCTTGACTGCTCATTTTATAATAAATATGTTAGCTAAAGGTTAGCGGGCAGCTGCCATGTGGAATAAAAAGACAAAGATGCAGGAAGGTTTGGTTTAATATGTGTGTTAATCAGCTGATAGGACCATTTGGACCAGAACTTTTAGCTTTCAGAACCAGAGACAAAGCAAATGAAAGCACTAAACCCTGTTGATAATGATGGAAATATGTTGCAGTTGTTTATTGTCCTAAAACCTTAATACCATCCGACCAGAACCATGTATTGATTTGGCTAAAGGAGCAGAACCTGGCTGGCTGGTTCTGGTCCAGTTCTAGACATTAAATAATGATCCTTGTCTGAGGAATGTGGAAACCATCTCCTGCTGCCTTTGGTTTGTTTCCCCAGAACCTTTGAACAACTTTAAAATATTCTTTATGAAGTTAAATGTTTGACTTTATTTTTCATGAACTTTTAAACACAAATATCATCTTTAGATTTGAACGGATCCAGAACCGATCAGAATAAAAGCAGATTCAGAACCAGGAGCTCAGCTTTTAGCTACTTTGTAGATATGATTCTGGGAGGAAGATTTTTTAATAAAGTTCAGTTTTTTCCAGTGTTGCTGCTCATGTGCATTTAAGAAGCTAAATGAGAGACGAGGGGAACCGGTTCTGCTGCTCAGACGGACTCTGGACTCCCCAGCAGAAGAGAAAACAGAGCAATAGTTAGAAAAGCAGTTCTCACTAACTTTACAGCTGCAGACCTTGCAGAGGGAAAAAGTCCAAATGGTGGAGTGATGAAAAGAGGCAAAGCAGCGACTTGTTCCATCCTCTGATGATTAGAAATGAAAGCAGGAAAATCTGCAAAGTGCTTCTTTAGGATCCTGTTCTACGGCTGCAGCTTCTATCTGCTAAATATCTGACAGTTTGGCTTCTAAAGCTTTTGTAGACGAGGTCTAAAGGAAACTTTCTCACTTCTGTGGCTTTATTTTCTGGTTGAACTTTGCTGGTTTTAGGCAGGTTTCTTTCCTCCAACACTTGATGCTCAGACCAGAAGGTTAGCTCTGGTTGCTCAGAGCTCGCTGAGGATCAAGGACATTTGAAGATGAAGACGTGACTTTATTGACATGTTGATGGAAATAAATGACTATTCTGAATTAACAAGGAGGAGATGGGTGGTCTTCATTAATCAGCATTTATTGGATCCTTGCAGGGAGAACAGAACCAGTCTGTGGAAGATGTTCAATCTGCTCTAACTAGACAGAGAAATGTTCTTTTCTAGATCTGGCTCACTAGAGGCAGCCTTCAAGAGCGACTCCCCGACGCCTGCAGCTTTCCTTTCTGCCTACCGCTATCTGTGCTCCTCAACCTTGGCTCTCTCTCTGAGACTAAACACAATCAGGCCTTCAACCGCGCAACATAGATTGAATCCTTTTGTCAGGCTGTTGGCATTTAGAAAGCAAGGATAGGAGAGAAACTTTCCTCAACATAACAGTTTGAACTTTTCTATCTGAGCAACAGATGATTGATTTGCTCGTTTAAATAGTGACAGTGATGGTGGAGAAGATCCTCCAGGCTGGGCTCTGTGAGGTCAAAGGTCAGGTAGGTTACAGCAGGGAAATCATGATCCCCAAGTTGCTGAATATTTGCAGCTTTTCCATCTTTTTCTGACTGCGTTCAGTTCAGATGATCTTTTAGTTCCTTCCTGCAGAGATCTGAACTTTCCACCATGATTCCTGTCTGATTCCAGCAGAGCAGCAACACAGATGATGGTTTAAAGACAAACTGAAGCAGATGCAGACAGGAAGGATTGATGGCTGCAGTTAGTTGGTGTGGACAGCAGGTGGCGCTGCTGCATGGCACACAGAGGGAGAGCAGCAGCTTCCTGCAGGGACACATGAAGAGCAGCATGAAGCTGAGCTTGGGAGACATGAAGCTTTAACATCTGCTGAACTCTTCAGCTCCTCTTTCCCTCAGATCTGCCCTGAAGCAGCTTTAAGGTGGAAAACTGCTGCAGCTGGAGGAGATTCAGCAAAACCAACATGTTGCTTTGCTTTCTGTCCCAGAAGCTCCAGAGGAGGCTTGGCAGCATGAAGGTGGATGGAAGAAGAAGTGACAGCAGTCACCTCCACACAGGCTCTGCTTCCTTCCTGAACATCTCCAAGCAACACGTTTCCTCAGCTGTGCTGTTAGGATGCTGCTCTGAAACATCTCAGGAGGACAGGACACTTGGAGACACTTTGGAGAGGAGATCTCCTGGAATCAGACTCACCTAAAGCTGCTGAGAGCCTCAACATCTCCAGATCCTCAGCAGACTGATCTGAGCTGCTTCTCAGTCTGCTGACCAGAACTTTACTGGACCTGGAGCTCTGACTGGGATCTTCTTCCAGTTTGGGGTTCAATAAAAACATCATGAGAAGATTCCCAGTCAGAGATGAAATCAATCTTTTCTTTGACTCCAAGCTGGGAGAAAGTGAAGCTGACTGTGTGAACATTTGCTGAACAGTTCCAGATGATTTCAGGGAGAAAATGATCCACGTAGAAACAGGACTGGATGTTTTACAGCCGAGAAATAAAGAAAGATTAGAGTCCAGCTAAAGCTGTCGGATCTCCTCCCAGAGTTTCTGCTGATCACTTCCTGGTTTACAGAGAACAAAACTACTGAATGCAATAAAATGTTGACTGGAAATGAGCTGAAAACTGAGAAGAAACCTGAAAAACACACAAGATTCACCCTGACCTCAGAGTTTTACAGCTCAGTTCACTGTTGATACAAAGAGAAGAAGAACTGAAAGTAAAGGTGTTTAAACTCAGGTAAACACACCTTGACAGGGGGCGGAGCCTCAGGTGAGTCAGTTACAGTCAGGTATCTGATCAGGAGAAACAGGTTCTGACTCCATTTTGTAGCAGAACAGAACAGAGAGAAGACTCTGGATCGGGGTGAGTGTTAACTTGTTCTGGTTTTCCCCTCAGTGGGTTTTCTCTCTGTGGACTGTGAACAGAACCAGCAGCAGAACTCAGTCTGGTTCTCCTTCAGAACCAAGCTGCTGCTTCATGGAACCATGGTGCCAGTCGGAGTCTTATTTCCTGGTTATCAGTAGCAACAAACGCTCAGTTTCCTTTGTTTGTCTCTTAGGAGATAATATTTTTTTTAAATATTTCAATGCTGCAATTTTGTACTTGTTCAGTTGAATTGGTACTGGTTCTTTTACTGCTCTGCTGCTTCTTCCTCATAACATCAGCTAATGCTGACATCAGAGACTCAGATCCTGTTTTTAGATGAATAACTGAAATGAATCAGGAAAACTGGTTTCTAGGATAAAAACTCTGAAGTCTGCAGATTCTGATTTAGCTGCTGAATAAAAGCTGAAAATAAAAATAATCTGATGACATCACAAATGTTACAAATCAGAGTCCTTTAGAATACAGCCATTTGTAGTTTTTTTCTACTTAATTTGGATCCAGGTCCTCATTCAGAGGAATTTTCTTGTATTTTCTGGTTTTGCTGGTTTTTTGTACGGCTGCAGCAAGTTGGACCCAAATCAGAGCTGGTCAATGTTAGAGACCTTGATCTTCTCTCTTTCCATTTGAGGATGTCCCACATCCCAATCTGTTTAGGAAGGCAGCAGCCATCTTGGAGGAGTATTTGGGTTGTTATCATGTTGGAGTACTGCCTTGTAGCCCAGTTTACAAAGGGAGGGGATGATGCTCTGCTTCAGTCAGTCACAGTACGTGTTACTTTTCATGGTTCTCTCAATGATCTGTAGCCTCCCACAAACCATGATACTACCCCCCACTTGCCTAACTGTAGGCAAGAAACCGGTTGCCACCACACCTTCTGGACACCATCAGAACCAAGGCAGGGATGGTGGTCAATGTGCAAGTCCAGATGATTGTTCAGAAAAACGAAGGCTTGGTCTCATCAGACCACCAGCTTTGGTTCCAGTAATAATCTGCTCAGTCGGCTTCTCCTCAGCAAACTATTCTTGGGCCTTCTGGTGCATCATCTTCAGAAGAGCCTTCCTTCTTGGATGACAGCCATGCAGACCAAGTTGTTGCAGTGTGCAGCTTATGGTCTGATATCGTTTCAATGATGGCGGCACAAATGAAATTATTAACAGCACAAACATTAGACAACAGTCCTGTTATCTTTGAAAAGGGGTGTACTATGGGTATGTCTGGGTGGGGAAGGGGGAAGGGGGCAGCCTGGAGATGCTGAGTGCAGGGAGGAGGGCTGAGGTAAGAATTGGTTCTGTAGGCCAGTGTGGGCATAAACTGACAGGCAGACAGATCAGTGGGACTAAGCAGGGTTGGTGGTCAAGGTGTAAGTCCAGGCTCAGTGTAGATGTCCTTCAAGGATAAGGCCATGCAGGAAAAATCCTAAAACTAGGAGTCCTCCAGGGAAACTCACTGAACATCTACATGCTCAAAGCTCTCAATAATCTGGTGACTGTTTGTCCGGTATATATAGGCGGATGAACAGGTGAAGCAGATGAGCTTGACTGAGCTGCCAACGGAGGAGACTCACAGATGCAGGAGATGATGCTGATTGTAGCGGTGCAGGATGAGAGTCAGCAAGCAGACAGACAGCCAGAACAGGGCATAGAAATATTAAAATGATCAGAGTCAAGGCCTGATTTATTCACTAATGGTTGGAGAACAACTACTTTAAACATGGAGGGAACAATCCCAGAGAATAAAGACTTCTTCAAAAGTGTTAAAATATATTGAGATAAAAAAGACTTCTTGTTATTCATTGTTCTCGTGAACTCAGACTGAGAAAGTGGATGAATTGAATTAAACTTTTTGTTCCTCTAGATATTGAAGTGAAGGAATAATAAACAATTTAGGCTGATTGATGAAGAAGTACTTGTCTTAAAAAGCTATTTGGCACATATAAACCAAATATATTCAGGTTTTTCCTCCTTTAAAACTCTGTTAAAATCCTTTAAAAGGGGTTTCAACATTAAAAGGTCAGAGGTCAAACTTGAGGAGTTCCATCTTGCCTGTGTTCCTTTCTGGTTCTCTGAACGGTGTCATTGATCCAGGAGGATGTTTCAGATTATCAAAACTCAGAACTGAGTTTTGATAGTTTAAAAGCTTCTACTAGGTCCAGTGAGGCTGCATACATTTAAAGGCCGACTTGTCTGCAGAGTAGGATGAGTTCTGTTCATCAAGCTGAGGGAACCGTTGATAGATGTGATAAAATGTTCTGAAGTCTGGGAAGTAATGGCTATAAAATGCTGAGGGCCTGTCTAGTTAACAGTCAGAGGTTTGGTATAAAGTTAAACAGTAAAGCTTTGTGATCAGAAATTAGTTTATTAATAGTTAAAAGGTCAGCTGGTGTTGGTATGTCCAGGATCATGAGTTGGACCATACTGAGGACAGTCAAACATACGACTGATATCCAGGAAATCAGATGTGAGTCAGCATTCTGAACGTCATCATAGGTTAAAATCCTCTTGTAATGTTACTTTTTCATTGTTTGTTGTTGTGATGGAGAGAAGTCTGTTAAAACATCAGCTTTAGTATTGGGAGGAGATCAAGTAGAAATGCCACAGATGAACAGAGAGAGTCTAAAGCTCAAGAGAGCTAAACTGAGGAGGACCGAGGGGAATTTCTAAAGGAACATCCAGGAGGACCAGCCTCAATAAGAGGAACATCAATGTCAGAACAAGTTTCAGCTGAAAAGCTCAAATCTAAACTGTAAAAATGTTTTGCTTTTATTTATTTACCTGTATGTTTTTATGACTTTTTGAACTTTGATGCAACTGCTGGTTGTTTTATAAAGTTCTGTATAAATAAAGCTGAATCTGATCAGCAGGAAAATCTCGATCAATCTAAATAAATGATTAAATAAAAATCCTAAATTAGAATTCAAACATAAATATCAAGTGTGAACTTGATGATTCAGAGCTTGGTTTCCTGTAAATGCAAAGATGAGCAGAAATTAATCTAAACATTGTTAAACACAGGTGGACTCACCTGTCCTGTGAGAAGGGGTGGAGCCTCAAGTAAACCAAGTATGATATGATCAGGAGAAGCAGGTTAGTCAGGTTCAGACTACAGTCAGTTTAGATCAGAGCAAAACAAGGTGAAGAATCTAGATTAGGGTGAGTGTTAACATCTTCTGGTTTCTCTTTTAGTGGATTTTCTCCCTGTGAGCTGAACCAGTAGCAGAACTCAGTCTGGTTCTCCTTCAGCTTCAATTCTTCATATCTTAAAACAGACAATATAGGAGACAATATTTTATATTTTCGCACATACGGGCTGAAACTGACAGAGAAGCAGGAAGTTAAAACCTTTGTTTTCTTAGTGGGAATCTTGGATTGACCCGTTTGTCCTGATTCTTTAGCTGTGAGCTCACAGTCAGTTCCTGTTTTCTCTCAGACTGACTGAAGCCACAAGATGGAGGAATGTGATCAGAACCAGGAGGGCAAAGCAGAGCAGCTAAAATATTGAAGTCAGTAATAATCTAATAATAAAGAAGTAATGTTCCTGTATGTGGTGAACCTGGTATTCAAGCCGACACAGCATAGGGTTTAAAAATGTTATTATTAAATGTGTGATAGTGGCAGAAGGGGCAGGCAGGCAGGAAGAGGAGAAGAATGAAGGCTGTTGACAGGAAATCACAGCAGGAATGAGCAGATGACCAGATGCAGCAGGTGGAGACTGACTTGACCAGAAGCTGCAGATGAAGACTTGACCAGAAGCTGCAGATGAGTTCCCAGTGAGGCAGAGGGAGTCACAAAGAATCCAGGAGAGACCTTTACCAGGAAGTGAACACAAGCACTAGTTAAACAAGCTAGAGAGGGTGGGGCATGAGCAGGTCCAAGAAATAAACAGGCAGAGAGACGAGAAGAACAATACATGCAGGCAGCAGGACAAGATGAGCCGTTGTGGCAGGAAGTGGTAGGATGAGGCCGGTACATGTAGGCAGAGTGACAGGTGAGCAGAGAGACAGGTGAGCAGAGTGACAGGTGAGCAGAGTGGACATTTAGTTGCAGCAGGTGGAGCCGATTAGACTTAGACTCAACTTTGTTTATCCCTTGGGATTGCTCCTTCAAGGAAATTCTGGTTCCAGTAGCTTATATAGAGTACAAAGGGCAGAGTTAAAGCAATATGCCATTAAAGATAAAATACAACAGACAATAAAATACAATATAAGAAGAGTGTATATATAGTGAAAAAGACCATAACAAGTTGTAATGTCCTGGAATATAATTGATAAGTTAAAGAAATTACCCAGACTACACAGTAGTGATTACACAGTGAGAGATACAAAACTAGTGCACAGTAGGTTTTGCACAAGATGTGCAAAGGAGATATTGTACACTTCCCCCAAGTGAGGAGTTGTACAGCTTGTTTGTGTTTGTGTTCAGAGCTTCTTCTCTGGTCTTTATCACAGAGTGATTGATGTGATCTGAATTACAACATGTTGGTGTTTCAGAGGTCAGAACCACAGACAGAGAGCAGAACCTCCAGGATCCAGCTGTCTGTCTATGAGGAGTAACCAGTCCAAAGTAGAACATCCAGACTTCAGTGCTGAACCTGGACTCTCAAACTCAGAGTAAGAAACCAGTTTACAACTGATGGATGTGACAGAGAAATAAAATCATAATAATGACTCAGTCTTCAGTTTATAAACTAAAAGTAAATTCGTTTTTTTAACTTAACTTACAGCTACAGAGTCATTTTGAAACATTAAATAACTTTAAACAGTGTATAATTGCACAACACTCAGCTGCATATTGCACATGGTGCACAAAGAGTGGAACCAGAAGCTGTTAGTTAACCAGTAGTATTTTCCTATATTTTAATCATGTAAAGCACTTTGTATTGTCTCTGTACTGAATTGTGCTGTACAGATAAATTTGCCTTGCCTTGCCTAGTATTCACTGAAGGAATGTTGGGCCTGGTTATACACACATGTACAATAGACCAATTCATTGTTATCGTTTTGATCCGGGTTTTTCGCGCATGCGCGCCGGACTGGTAGGCAGAAGGCGAACACAATGGCGGACAAAAACAAAGAAAAAGACGAGTTCTCGACGTATTTTTGTTGTTTAGATAACGTATCACAAGATCGTTGTAATAGTAAATTGATGGTTGACGGTATCAGATTGCCAGATCCGTCCAGCAAAAGCCTGAAAGGATAGAGCGGGTCTGTGAAATACTGGCCAAGTGTTCCATACGGCTACATAAATAGCTACCTTATCAACATGCCAGGCCAGTACACACGAGAGAGCATGAAAGCCATGAAATCACTTGACGGCTACAATTATTTCATATCGGGACATGTTCAGACATGTTTGTGTAACACAGGAAAGTGGAGTCGGACACAGACAGCGCCTCAGCAGAGAGGAAGACCCGCCACCGGTAGGTTAAAAAAACATTAACAAAGGAATATTTTGGTCTTTTTGTCTTATTAATCCTTTTCACAGACTCATGCCACAGGATTTGCATACATTGTACATGTACGTACATTATTACGAAACAAACGTTTACGTCTTGACTTAAGTATATATCCTATTTTTTTATTTATATAGTTATTTAAGTAGAACAATGACTAGTGCAAAATTAAGTTATATTAAATGGAGATGAAGTGTAGACTGCAAATTCTGTCGTGGTATGATGGCTCCCACAGTCCATTGGGATTGTCTCTCTGCATCCTTTTCATTGAAACGAAAGAAAAGTACATCCGACGATTTGGAATGCCTCTGTGTGCAACCGGAAGCACAACAAGTTGCAGGCATTGTTTAGATTCCAAAAATAAACTAACTAAAAGCACGCTCTAATTCACCCGTTTTGTCATCCAGCGTGACCCGGATGTAGCGCGGATGTAGCTCATGACGTCATGCGTCAATTGGTCTATAGTCTTGGTCACGTTGGGTGTAGGTTTTACATCCACAAACCTTGGTTTCCCCATCATTCTCGGTGAGCAGCCAGGTAATGTTCAGTCAGATATACAGGTTCTCCTCCAGTCTGTGGATGGTTTCCTTCACATGGGTGAAGGAAACACTCCTTCACATGGGACATCTGGATAAAGCACATGAAGATACTGCTCCAAGATGATGGTTTACCCAATTTATTCTTTACTCCAACTGTCAGGCCACATTCATTGCTTGTAAAGTCCCTTTAGCTGACTGTAGGTTTTACGTACACTTTCTTCCACTGAAATACCAGTGTGTCAAAACCAGTAACTGTTGGTCTTCTCTGTTACATTGAACTTGGACAACACTGCAGCTTTTTCAGACTGTTCTTCATCCAGTGTATGCCTCAAGAGCTTTCCCAGTTAATAATATGACCAATCTGGTAGCCCGTTGAACTGGTTGCCATCCCAATGGTTTAGCTATGAATTCAAAACGTATGAAGTAACTTTTAGGATCCTCACCTTCCTTAAAGTCGGGTAGTCTGGTTCACTTCCACGAGCTGGTTCCACTCTTTGTGCACCATGTGCAATATGCAGCTGAGTGTTGTGCAATTATACACTGTTTAAAGTTATTTAATGTTTCAAAATGACTCTGTTAAATGTTGTCTGGTGATAATCAGCTCTTAAGCTGATATCAAGACAATGGTTCAAAGGGATGAATTTGAGCACTAGCGATCTTTTAACAGCAAACTCTGCACACGCATTGAATAAAGGAGTGACAACTTCTTTTTGAAGTTCAAGAATTTAACAACAGAAATAAAATGAACATCCAAAGAACATCACTATGTAATCCTGCTCATCTGAATTAACACTATATTTCAATAAATAAATCCTATCTATTAGGCTAATGAAACTTAACTAAACTACTAAGCAAAATGAGGATAAAAAGAAGCTAAGCTAGTGTTCACTCCAGCTCAGTCTCAGCCAGTATTCAGTGTCAACTCAGTTCCACGCTCTCTAGTTCTGCAATCCAGTTCCACGCTCTCAAGTTCTGCAATCCAGTTCCACGCTCTCAAGTTCTGCAATCCAGTTCTACGATCTCAAGTTCTGCAATTCAGTTTCCACGCTCTCAAGTTCTGCAATCCAGTTCTACGCTCTCAAGTTCTGCAATCCAGTTCCACGCTCTCAAGTTCTGCAATCCAGTTCTACGCTCTCAAGTTCTGCAATCCAGTTCCACGCTCTCAAGTTCTGCAATCCAGTTCTACGCTCTCAAGTTCAGCTACTCAGTTCCACGCTCCCAAGTTCTGCAACTCAGCTCCACGCTCCCAAGTTCTGCAACTCAGCTCCACGCTCACAAGTTCTGCAACAGTTCCACGCTCTCCGGTTCCGCAGCTGTTTCACGGTCTCAAGTCCTCCGCTCCAGAGTTTCCTCCCGGTCAGTCTCCCCGCGCTCCTCCTGTCAGCCAGCTTCTGCACCCTTCATCTCCGTCCATAAAGACTCTGGTTCCTCTCGTCATTAACCCTCCATCCTGTACAATAAAACTCACTTCAAGAACTAGCTCTGTGTGTGCGTGCTGTGTCCGGGTTCATCCGAAGACAAATCATGACACTAAGGAACTATTTACATGCAAAAAACCCCAAAAAAACAAAAGTGGTTGATCATAATCAGAATAATTCAGTGAATCCTGTTCACTGCAGATCTGATTGAAAGAGCATGGAATGGAGTTGAATTAGTTTAACTAATTAAGAAAAACATTTGGCATGTTTTCAATCCATTCACAATGTGAATCCTGAGTTAAACAAAATGTTATTTAATTAAATACAATTTGTTTAGTTAAAGAGCCAAAGTTAATCTTAAAGAACGTGAATTGAGGTAAAATTAGCTTAACTAATTCAGAACAACATTTGACATGTGTTTCAACCCATTCACAATGCAAATCCTGAGTTACACAAAATATTATTTGAGGAAATAACAATTTGCTCATTAAAATCATTACCTTTAGGATCGCTTGCCTTTGTTTATGCAATTCTGCCTCCAGGCGCTTGGGGTCGCTGTAGCGAATGGTCGCTATAATCGGTTACTCCTAGAGTTAACTAGAACGCCTTTAAATCAACATTAATATTCCATATTAATGTGGGAATAAGGTTACCTGACTCCGCCAGATAGATTTGCTCCGCATATCCATCTGGAAACCTTCCGTTGAAGTAATTTTGGGAAGGGGCGAAAATACTAGTTAGCTGATTGGCCTATGTTGGTGATAGACGGGCCAAATAAACCAATCAGATTCCTCGTCGCTCTGTTACGAGCGACGACGAAAACACAACCACAAGCCAAGCTACTCTTGCTGCTGCAGGTAAAGGCTCGTTAGCTCAGCAGAGAAATACTCTGTAATTCCGATAAAACTTGCTCGATAGCCACGCTAACGCTAGTTTAATCGGCTGAAGCCGCCATGTTCTTTAGACTGAACTGTCGCGCTTCCCGTTGCGTCACACCTCAACCCGCCTCAAAGCCAACGCTGATTGGACGTTCGTTTGGTGAACGGCTCCAAATTTTCTTTAACGGAGAGTAGCCAGACTGATCTGCGAGTGAAACCTTGAAAGCTCGCGAGATCAGGATGGTCTCACGAGGCTAGGAATAAGGCTCATAGCGATATCAAAAGATGGTGGAGCGAAACAAACAAGTATTGTGCTTTAAAACAAGCTCCTTTGAATGCCCGGAAATCAGAAGCTGCGGGAAGCTAATAGCATTTTAGCTAGCAGACTTTCCGTGCTAACAAATAAAACCTTCTGTTTTCATTTAAGCCCTGATGAGTGGGCCGGATAATGTAAAGATTAATGTATGAAACATTTGTGGAGATACCATAAAATACACTTGAATGATATTAGCAATGCCATGGAACCGAATGCCAGCAATCAGCTATCTCCATTAGCCCTTTCATTGTTTAATACCCATGCAACGCATTACACAACATTTCCAAATTAACCATTTGACCCCTCCCTTTAGGTCTCTCTGTCCAACCTGCTGGTTCCTCATGTGAGTTCAGTCCACTTTGGCCATTTAAGGAAGGAGCACTGGAAAGCAGGGAAAATCGTTAGTCTGTTCAGCAGCGGGCTAGCCTACGGCTCTGCAGATATGAGCAAACCGACAGCGTGGTTGGGCAGCTTGGCAATGCGGCAACATGTGGTTGGGGGGAGGGCCTCGACCGACGGTCCACGCAGTCTCTATTTTAGCTGGTTTTCTTCTCAGCATGGGGAGGTGGCTCCTTGCCAGATTTCCAGCTCCGTCTGGAGTCCGCTCTCCTGTTAAGGCTGAGGAGAAATAAACAAAGCTGTTTCTGCATGGCAGGATTCTTCCCTCCTGCTCCTGACGCTGAGGTTAAGACAGCAGACTTAACTCTGATTTGCCCAGTCATGTCCCCGGGCGAAGAGAGATTTCTCCAAGGTGCTGGACGGTGTGTCTTTCAGGCCCATCGTGGTTCAGGCCCATCTCCCTCTCCTCCTTTTGTCTCAGGGAGAAGGAAAGGTGAAGAAGGGTTGGCAAACCCCCTCAAGGGTTCCAGCAAGAAGAAGCAGACTGAAGTGAGGGTCTGGTCAGGAGTGCTCTTACCTTTTGTCTGAGGGTGTGGTTTACAGCAGGCACCCTGCTGAGAGAGAGGCCGTCCCAGCCGAAACTCTCCTTTGTGGCTGTGTGGTCAGAATGCAATCTAACATCAATTATTTTAATCATGGCTTTAATCTGGCACAGCATGAGGCTGATCAGGCCGTGGTTGAGATGGACAATGAGGTTCAGTTTGGGGATCAGAAGCTCCTTGGAATTGCTCTGCTGCAGAGAGGTGAGACAGTTGCTTAGTGTCTTGCTTTGGAAAATCTACTGCTATAGAAATATCAGTCTGAACAGCAGGCTCATAATTTTCAGAAAATACATCGCTTTGAAGCTTTTGATTACTTCACAACTGTTTAATCTGTTCAAATTGTATTGCTTCTGCTCATTTTGAATGTTGCAAAAATTCTCTCATTTAATCAAATAAGTCCGTTTCAGAGAGTTCTTTACTCACAGCACCAACTGTGGCCTGCTTTGGCCGCACCATTGATTCAAAAACATTGTCACCTGCCACATCTCCTTCAGGTGGTGGTTCTGGCTCAATTGTTCCTCCACCTTCTCTTCCTTTTGTGTCAGAAAGGGGGCTTTTCCTACCTACTCTTCTCATTTAGCCAGTTCTTTTTTCATAGGCACAATGGATCCCACCCCTGAAACAACTGTTAAATTGAGAGGTAAAGTGGGAAAAAAATAATCAGGCCATCTGGGCTATACATCAATTTAATTCTATAAAAAAAATTTATTAGCGTCAATTTATGATACATGTCATCTCAAGGCACTTACCAAAGTCAAATTCAATCAAATTATACAGATTGGATCAGATTATAAGGACCAAAGCTGGTTTATTGTCTCTCAAGCAAACAAGTCTGTTCCATTCAATTTTATTTATATAGTTCAATTCACAACACAGGTCCTCTTTACCAAGTTATATTCAATAAAATCATATAAAAGAGCATAGAACCACAGTGGACAATCAGCTACTGACCTCTTCCCATGCTGAAAAAAGGAAATTGTGTGAAACACAAGGAGTTCCCAAAGGAGTGCAGTATCAGAGAATATGTTTTGAATGTTATGGATTAGAAACAGAGAGATGTCACAGCAAAGGGGTTTGAGATAAAATTGAGAGAGTCTGGGACACCCAACAAAAATCCACACACAGCAACAGAAAGTGATGCAAATCACGTCAGTTCTTTCTAAAAAACACGTCACTTCCAAAAAACTGCCCTCTTACCCACCCCTGATAATCCTGAGCATGGTGGGTGGCTCTCCATTTTTCAAGCTTGGATCCTCTACCAGGCCTGGGAGCTTGAGGGTTCTTCTTAGGATTTTAGCTGTTCCTAATAGCACTCTTCTGGAATGAAATAAGATAAGCTTTATTGATCTCACAGTGGAGAAATTCACTTGTCACACATCGACCTAATCAACAAAAGAAGCTGCCAAAAAGGAGAAAATATGTGCATAAGGTATAAGGTATATACAGTGTCTGATGTTTCTCCAGTTATCTGTTGGAACCACTTCTCCAGAGTGGGAGTTCCTGCCCCGGGTGCTCCAATGACCATTGGCACTACTGTTGTCTTCACCTTCCAGGATCTTTCTAGTTCTTCCTGAGCCCTTGGTATTTCTCCAGTTTCTCGTGCTCTTTTTACATCACTTGGGGCGGCCACATTGATCACAACGGCTGTCTTCTTCTGCTTATCAATTATCACAATATCTGGTTTATTGGCTATTACCATTTTGACTGTTTGTATCTGGAAGTGAACGCTGGATCTTAGGTCTGTCATTTTCCGTCAATCAATCAAAATGTATTTATATAGCACGTTACAACAACCAGCAGGTATCCAAAGTGCTTAACAAAATGAGTAAAATCACAACATATAATAGAAAGAGTGAATATAGAAAAAAATAAAATCAAAATGAAGTTGTCACACCAATGCTACCTGTTAAAAACCAGGCTGAACAGATTGAGTTTGGACCTAGAAAGAGCAATATTTGTATCCATCCATCCATCCTCTTTCGCTTTTCCGGGGTTGGGTCATGGGGGTAGCAGCTTCAGTAGGGAAGCCCAGACGTCCCTCTCCCCAGCCACTTGGGCAAGCTCCTCCAGGGGAATCCCAAGGCATTCCCAGGCCAGCCAAGAAACATAGTCCCTCCAGCGTGTCCTATGTCTTCCCCTGGGCCTCCTCCCAGTGGGACGTGCCCGGAACACCTCACCAGGGAGGCGTCCGGGAGACATCCTAACTAGATGCCCGAGCCACCTCAACTGGCTCCTCTCAACATGGAGGAGCAGCGGCTCTCCTCTGAGTCCTCCCCGGATGACTGAGCTCCTCACCCTATCTCTAAGGGAGAGCCCAGACACACTACGGAGAAAACTCATTTCGGCCGCTAGAATCCGGGAACTCGTTCTTTCGGTCACCGGTAAATCGAGAGCTTAGCCTTTTCGCTCAGCTCTTTCTTCACCACAACGAAATGCTGATTAGCTGCATTAGCCAACACAGCCCCACAACATCCAGGGCCTTAAGGTACTCAGGGTGATTCTCATCCACCCCTTGGGGCCTTGCCACCGAGGAGCTTTTTAACAACCTCCGTGACCTCAGCACCAGAGATGGGAGAACCCGACCCAGAGTCCCTAAGCTCTGCTTCCGCAATGGAAGACGTGTTGGTGGGATTAAGGAGGTCTTCGAAGTATTCCACCCACCGACGCACGACGTCACGAGTCGAGGTCAGCAGCACACCACGTCCACTGTTAACAGTGTTGGTACTGCACTGCTTCCCCCTCCTGAGACACTGGGTCAGAATCGCTTCAAAGCTGTATGGAAGTCTTTCTCCATTGCCTCTCCAAACTCTTTCCACGTCCGAGTTTTTGCCCCGGCGACCAGCCAAACCGCCTGGAGGTGGGGCACGGAACATGGTCCATTCAGACTCAATGTCCCCCGCCTCCCTCGCGACGTGTTCAAAGCTCTCCCAAAGGTGGGAGTTAAAGCTCCGTCTAACGGGGGACTCTGCCAGACGTTCCCAGATAACCCTCACAATACATTTCGGCCTTCCAGGTCTGACTGGCTTCCTCCCCCACCATCAGAGCCAACTCACCACCAGGTAGTGGTCGGTGGAGAGCTCCACCCCTCTCTTCACCCGAGTGTCCAGGACATGCGGCCGCAGGTCAGATGAAACGACTACAAAGTCGATCATTGAACTACGGCCAAGGGTGTCCTGGTGCCAAGAACACATGTGGACACCCTTATGCTTGAACATGGTGTTTGTGATGGACAATCCATGACGAGCACAGAAGTCCAACGACAGAACACCACTCGAGTTCAGATCAGGTGGGCCATTTCTCCCAACCACGCCTCCCCAGGTCTCACTGTCATTGCCCACGTGAGCGTTGAAGTCCCCCAGAAGAACAAGGTAGTCCCCAGGAGGGGCACTCTCCAGTACCCCCTCCAAGGACTCCAAAAAGGGTGGGTAATCCGAGCTGCTGTTTGGCGCATACAGTCAGAACCCGTCCCCCCACATGTATGCGGAAGGAGGCCACCCTCTCGTTCACTGGGGTGAACCCCAACGTGCAGGCACCGAGATGAGGGGCAACAAGTATGCCCCGCCCCCAGCTCGGTGCCTCTCACCAGGGACAACTCCAGAGTGGAAGAATGTCCAACCCCTCTCAAGGAGACTGGTTCCAGAGCCAGAGCCATGCGTCGAGGTGAGTCCAACTATCTCTAGTCGGAACCTCTCAACCTTGCGCACTAGCTCCGGCTCCTTCCCCACCAGAAAGGTGACATTCCACGTCCCAAGAGCCAGCTTCTGCAGCCAAGGATCGGAACGCCAAGATCCCTGCCCTCGACTGCCACCCATTGTACAATGCACCCGACCCCGTTGGCCCATCCGACAGGTGGTGAGCCCATTGGAAGGGGGACCCATGTTTCCTCTTTGAGCTGAGCCCAGCCAGGCTCCATGGGCAAAAGCCCGGCCATCAGGCGCTTGCCAACGTGCCCCACCTCCAGGCCTGGCTCCAGAGTGGGGCCCCGGTGACCCGCGTCCGGGCGAGGGAACACAACGTCCATTAATCTTACTCATCACAAGGAGGTTTCTGACTGCTCTTTGTCTGGTCCCTTACCTATGACCTGTTTGCCTTGGGTGACCCTACTAGGGGCATAAAGTCCCTGACAGCATAGCTCCTAGGGTCATTGGGACACTCAAACCCCTCCACCACGTTAAGGTGGCAGCCCAGGGAGGCAATATCTGTAACAGTGTAAATATCCTCTGTAACTTGTTCCAGAGTCTCTGGGCAACAACTGCAAAAGCCTGATTACCCCACCGTTTATACCTTGACCTGGGACTTCTAAAAGCAACTTATTTGGGGACCGCAATGACCGGTTGCGCTCCCGCGAAGTAAAAATTTCGGACAAATACTCTGGGGCGAGACCACTTATAGCTTTAAAACAAACAATAAAACCTTAAAATCTATTCTAATACACACCGGGAGCCAGTGCAGAGTGTAGAGTACGGGAGTGATTTGTGCACGTCTAGATGTATTTGTTTAAAAAGCGAGCGGCAGCATTTTGCACAAGTTGAAGGAGTAAGATGGACATCCGATCCAGACTAAGATAAAGAGCATTACAGAAGTTGAATGTTGAACTAATAAACACATGAATGGCCTTTTCCAGGTCATTTTCCATCACCTTTGGAGGTGACTCCCATTTTGACCTGTTGGTCTTCAGTCGTTATTCTGAACAAATGTTTCTGTAAACTATACTTATACTTAGGCTTAGACAACTTTATTGTCATTTTGTATGTACAGGGTGCATACAGCCACTTGGTTATGCCGTTCCATGCATTCCTTCCCTCCTATTACCTTACACCATGCTGTGAGATGCTGGATGGTTTCTGGGTGCTCTTTGCATAGTCTCCACCTGGGGTCTTGCCTGGTAGGTAGATCTGGGCCTCTATTGCTCTGGTGCTCAAGTACCTGCTCACCTGCTTCTGTACTATCATGATCAGTGCTTCAGTGCTGTCCTTCAGTCCAGACCACTCTAGCCATTGGTAGGGTATATATATATATATATATATATATATATATATATATATATATATATATATATATATATATATATATATATATATATATATATACATACAGTGGGGCAAAAAAGTATTTAGTCAGCCACCAATTGTGCAAGTTCTCCCACTTAAAAAGATGAGAAATGCCTGTAATTTTCATCATAGATATACCTCAACTATGAGAGACAAAAGGAGAAAAAAAATCCAGAAACTTACATTGTCTGATTTTTAAAGAATTTGTTTGCAAAATATGGTGGAAAATAAGTATTCGGTCAATAACAAAAGTTCATCTCAATACTTTGTTATATACCCTTTGTTGGCAATGACAGAGATCAAACGTTTTCTGTAAGTCTTCACAAGGTTTTCACACACTGTTGCTGGTATTTTGGCCCATTCCTCCATGCAGATCTTCTCTAGAGCAGTGACGTTCTGGGGCTGTCGCTGGGCAACACGGACTTTCAACTCCTTCCAAAGATTTTCTATGGGATTGAGATCTGGAGACTGGCTAGGCCACTCCAGGACCTTTAAATGCTTCTTACGAAGCCACTCCTTTGTTACCAGGGCTGTGTGTTTGGGATCATTGTCATGTTGAAAGACCAAGCCACGTTTCATCTTCAGTGCCCTTGCTGATGGAAGGAGGTTTGCACTCAAAATTTGACGATACATGGCCCCATTCATTCTTTCCTTTACACGGATCAGTCATCCTGGTCCCTTAGCAGAAAAACAGCCCCAAAGCATGTTTCCACCCCCATGCTTCACAGTAGCTATGATGTTCTTTGGGTGCAACTCAGCATTCTCTCTCCTCCAAACACGACGAGTAGAGTTTTTACCAAAAAGTTCTATTTTGGTTTCATCTGACCATACGATATTCTCCCAGTCATCTTCTGGATCATCCAAATGCTCTCTAGCAAACTTGAGACGAGCCTTGACATGTACTGGCTTAAGCAGGGGGACACGTCTGGCACTGCAGGATCTGAGTCCTTCTCGGCGTAGTGTGTTACTGATGGTAGCATTTGGTACTTTGGTCCCAGCTCTCTGCAGGTCATTCACTAGGTTCCCCGTGTGGTTCTGGGATTTTTGCTCACCGTTCTTGTGATAATTTTGACCCCACGGGGTGAGATCTTGCGTGGAGCCCCAAATCGAGGGAGATTATCAGTGGTCTTGTATGTCTTCCATTTTCTAATAATTGATCCCACAGTTGATTTCTTTACACCAAGCTGTTTACCTATTGCAGATTCAGTCTTCCCCAGCCTGGTGCAGGTCTATAATTTTGTTGTCGGGTGTCCTTTGACAGCTCTCTAGTTTTGGCCATGGTGGAGTTTAGAGTGTGACTGTTTGAGGTTGTGGACAGGTGTCTTTTATACTGATAACGGGTTCAAACAGGTGCCATTAATACAAGTAACGAGTGGAGGACAGAGGAGCCTCTTACAGAATAAGTTATAGGTCTGTGAGAGCCAGAAATCTAGCTTGTTTGTAGCTGACCAAATACTTATTTTCCACCATATTTTGCAAATAAATTCTTTAAAAATCAAACAATGTGATTTTTCTGGATTTTTTTCTCCTTTTGTCTCTCATATCTATGATGAAAATTACAGGCCTCTCTCATCTTTTTAAGTGGGAGAACTTGCACAATTAGTGGCTGACTAAATACTTTTCTGCCCCACTGTATATATATATATATATATATATATATATATATATATATATATATATATATATATATATATATATTCCATTTCTAAAATGTTAATTATTGAGAGCATCCTGTAAATTATATTTCTTTAGTTTTTTCTCATGATTATTCAAGATTTTTCCTGTTGTTTATTCATCCTTCATAAAATTACAGGCGCCGCACATTTTACCCATTGGGCCGCTGAAACTAATTAATTTTACCCTATGGGATAATAAAGTGTATCTTAGCTTCATATTAATTGTATTGTTTTTTTAAATATGTTTATGTGTTCCTTTACTCCACTGTTTAGGTGGTAGATGAGTCAAACAGCTCTGTCTGTTTCCACCATCTTCCCTGCTTAAGACACTCTTAGGTTCGCTAAAAGTCCTCCTCACTACCCCTTTTTCACTTTAAGAGCTTTCTTGATGCAAAGGTATATTTGTGAATAGCTTTTATCTTACTAAGGTACAATTCCAAAAAAAAATCTTAGAATTTGGGAAATTCTAAGATTATTCTTAAAATGGCATTATTAAGAGTGATTTTTAGTCTTAGTAATCTTTTTGAATATGTGCACAGAAGTTTAATAACTTATCATTCTAACAGGTTCAAACATTAGCTGTCACAGAAGTGCTCAGATAAATGCAACCTGAGGCTGAGTCTTGTTTCCTTGTGTTACACCATTAAAGAAGGATCCAACTTTCTACAGTGGACTCTATGTTTTAGTCAGTTTTTTGATCTCTTAAGCCTCTGATGTAAGCCACTTTCTACCCAGGCACAGACAGAATAATGATTACTGTTAAAGCAGACATCATCAATACTCTTAGGTTCTGTTTTGACCCACCTTTCAAGCATCAAGTATCATTTTATTGTGTCCCCTTAGGGAAATTCTCCCTGCAGCTAGGTGGAACAAGAAAAAAACAGACAGTAACCACACACACAGAAACAATGGCATAATGGATTTAGCAACAACAAAATAAGTAAGCCTCCGTGTATAATTATCATTTAAAATAGGCTGAACAATAAATTAAGCTGTGAAAATGTACTTGAATGATGGCCTGGCTGGTAAAAAAAAAGTTTTCTATCTGTTTGTTCTTGACTTGGAAATCTGAATTCTGAATATCATCCCCGATGGTAGTAGCTCTAATTCACCATTAAGTGGGTGATGTGAAGAATGAATTATGTGTTCTGCCTTTTGTAGGACTCTTTTCTTTATAAAAAAAAACGTTCCTTCTAAATTGGATAATCCCACTTCTATATTTTGCCAGCCATTTTTACTATTTGCTTAATCCTGTTCTTGTTTTCAACTGATAGACTGTTAGACTGGGTGAAAAAAACTAAAGTAAGGACAAATTCAATTAGAGAGTTTTAGGAAATGGTCATGCACTTTTTACACACTACAAATTTATTTTATTAATGTAGGAAGAGGAGTTTTTGGTAAGCTTTATTACTAACTTTCAATTCAATTCAATTAAATTTATGTAGCACCAATTCATGATAAATGTCATCTGAAGGCACTTTCCAAAGTCAAATTCAATCAGATTATACAGATAGGATCATGTTGAACAGATTGGATCAGATTATACAGGTTGGTCAAAGGAAAATCCTGTCTAAGGACACCCAGTAGATTGCATCAAGTGTTGACAAGCAGCATTCACTCCTCCTGAAAGAATGTAGAGCCACAGTGGACAGTTGTCTGCATTGTTGATGGCTTTGCAGCAATCCCTGATACTGAGCAAGCACAAAGCGACAGTGGAAAGGAAAACTCCCCATTAACGGGAAGGAAAAACCTCAAACAGAACCAGGCTCAGTATCTGCCCCGACTGATTGGGAGAAGACAGAGCAGAGACACAATAAGAGAGACAAAAAAAGTACAGAAGCATTCCTACTATGAATAAAAATGACAGAGAACAAAAAGGTAAAAGATGAAATAATCAAGCAAAAACAGTAAGAGAACTCAGCAAAGTGAGAGAAATAGGCCCTGATATCCTCCAGTAGCCTAAGCCTATAGCAACATAACTATAGAGATAGCTCAGGGTAACCTAAGCCACTCTAAATATAAGCTTTGTTAAAAAGCAAAGTTTTAAGTCTTGTCTTAAAAGTAGACGAGGTGTCTGCCTCACAGACCAAAACTGGGAGTTGTTTCCACAGGAGAGGAGCCTGATAGCTAAAGGATCTGCCTCCCATTCTACTTTTAGAGACTCTAGGAACCACCAGCAGACCTGCAGTCTGAGAGCGAAGTGCTCTATAAAGAACATGATGGAGCTTGATTATTAAGGGATTTATATATGAGAAGTAGAATATTAAATTCTATTCTTGATTTAAGAGGAAGCCAATGAAGGGAAGCTAAAATTGGAGAAGTATGATCCCTAACCGACTGTGGGCGACTGTGGCTTGATGAGTTGAGTAGCCCTCTGGCAATCAGAGGGTTGGGGGTTTGATTCCAGCTTCCCCTTGCCACATGTCGATGTGCCCTTGGGCAAGGCACTTAAACCCAAGTTGCCTACTGAGCTGCGTCTCGGTGTATGAATGTGTGTGCGTTAGTGAGAGCAACTGGGTGAATGTGGCTATAGTGGACGGCGCTTTGGGTGGTCAGCTTGACTGGAAAAGCGCTATATAAGTTCAGTTTATTTACCTAACCTGATCTGTGTTTTCACTGAATGTCATCTTATTGTTGATGACACCTACCAGATATTTATTGCACATAACTCTCTCCACAGTTTCATTTTTAATGAGGACTGAAGATACTGGACTTGACTTGTTCCTAAAATATATACACATTGTCATGTTTTTTTCTGATGACCCGAACACACTACAGACAGAGGTAGGAATCTTTTGAGAGTTTATTGAAAGAGATGGTTGTTGAATGATGAGACCAGAGAGACAAGACTTCACGGAAACAGGGGTGTAGATGATGGCAGGCGCTGATGGTCCGGAGAGAGTCCCTTGCGAGCCAGAACACACCAACAGGTCTCACCGCATGGCAGAGCATGAACCAGAGCACAGCCACAGTTACTTCAGCACGGCAGGGGAGACCGGAGCACAACAACAGGTTCTTTGGCACGGCAGGGGAAATCAGAGCACAGCAGAAGACAGCGAGCAAACCTTAAGGAGGAGCAGGGGTAGCAGGGTTCCAAAGACAAGCAAGGGTAACACAGGCGGACAGGCATGGAGTAGGTGTAGCTTGATGATGGACCGGCACTAGAGTGAGACAGAGGGAGGCTTAAATAGGGAGGCTAGCAGGTGAAATGCGTCTGACTGTTTAATTACCAACAGGTAATTACTGACTGCAAAGGGAGTGAAGTGAAGGCAGAGTGGAAGGGAATGGAGAAACTAAAAACAATAAATAAAGTCAAATCATAACTAAAACTTAAACAAGGTGGAAAAACTGAAAACTAATGGTAAACAAAAGCCGAATCAAAACTAAACCATGACACACATGTATTTGGATTTAGAGACATTTAATGACAAATAGGAATTATCACACCAAAAATTATATCCTCCACAGCCTGACCAATTGAGTTATTTTCTCCCTCTAACAGGCTGACAATAACTGTAATATCTGAAAACTTCAGGTGTCTATCTATGTACTTACCCCTGCAATCATCAGTGTACAAGATATATAGCAGGGGAGAAAGAACACAGCCCTGAAGAGAACCAGTAAGGCAAGACAAATTTATTTGTATAGCACATTTCAGTACAGAGACAATGCAAACTGCTTTACGTGATTAAAATATAGGAAAATAAAACAGAATAAAAGCAAGCAAGAATAAAATGCAGAAACAAAATAGAACATGGGAGAATAGAAATTAAAAGCAAACAAGTAAAAACAGTTGAACTACAAAGTGAACTAATGATGTTTCAGTAGAACAGTTTAACTAGAACAGTCGAAGGCAATCCTAAACAAATGTGGTTTAAATCTTGATTTAAAGGAACTTTTACAGTTTGCTGGGAGTTTGTTCTAGATCAGTGGAGTATAGGAACTAAATGCTGCTTCTCCATGTCTGGTTCAGAAGACCTTAGTGGTCTGGATGGTTGATACACTGATAACAAGTCTGTGATGTATTTAGGTGCTAAGCCATTTAGGGATT
Source organism: Fundulus heteroclitus (assembly GCF_011125445.2). NCBI lineage: Eukaryota > Metazoa > Chordata > Actinopteri > Cyprinodontiformes > Fundulidae > Fundulus > Fundulus heteroclitus. Next base: position 651,243 of record NW_023397088.1, on the reverse strand, counting down.
TATAGACTAACAGAAGGATTTCAAAGTCTATTCTCTGAGATCCAGGGAGCCAGTGTAAGGATTTTAAAACTGGGGTGATGTGCTCTACTTTCTTAGTCTTAGTGAGGATGCGGGCAGCAGCATTCTGGATCAGTTGCAGCTGTCTGATCCAGTTTTTAGGCAGACCTGTGAAAACACCGTTGCAGTAATCAATTCTACTAAATATAAACGCATGGCATTGTTTTTTCCAGATCCTGCTGAGGTATCAGTCTTTTAACCCTGGAAATGTTCTTCAGGTGATATATGCCGACCAGTAGAAGAAAACATCTCAAATGTCATAGAAACATTTACCCTGACACGCTGTAATCTGTTAACAAGAATGTCTAAGACCAATCCACAAATAGTAGGACACAAATCAAAATCAATAATTTACGAGCTAAAATATAAGTTTGAATTGTATTAAAAGCAGAGGAAAAGTCTGCAAACAGTGAGTGTAATTGCAAAGGCCATCATTAAGCTTAAAAATTAAATTAAGAAGTCTTAAAATGCCATTGTCAATCCCTTAGTCAGATTTATAAGCAAATTATAAAGGATCTAATTTGTCCGCAACGGATTCAATCAACATTTGAAAAATTTGTTTTTCTAAAGCTTTCACAACTAAGGATGTGAGACCTACAGGTCTAAAGTCACTTATGTCCTTAGGGAACTTGTTTCATGGTACAGGAACAATTTTGGATTTCTTTCCACAATGCTGGAACCTTTTGCTGCCCTAATCACCTGCACCATGCCTAAGACGACATCCTGAAATAATATCTGGACCTAGGCTCTTGGTGATTTTAGTCCAACTAAGCATTCCCTAACATCCTGAGCAAATAAACATAAAGCCTGAAGAAGGGGAAAAAGACATTTCCTGTTTGATATGATTATTTATATTTTGATGTCTAAAATCCTTACTATAAAACCTAATACAGTAAGTTTATTGGCCAAGTAGTTGTCTGAATGAAGTCCATTTACTTTGATGTGTGAATTATGTACAATCTGAGTCTCAGTCATCGATGACAAGCCATTCCACACTGTTTTTAAGTTATTACTGTTAAAATATTGTTCTAGTTCTTATAAATATTTTTAACTTTATTAATTTATGTTCTAACCAATTTCTTGATTTCTTTTCCCTTCTCTGTGTTGTCCCCTTTAAAACATGTATACTTGTCTATTTTTAATTTTTATCCATGGCTTATTGTTAGGGTAAACTTTCACAAGAGAAATAGGAATATATAATTCTTCATAAAAGTTGATGTAACCACACAGTATAGGTCAGTTCGAAGATCTTGCTCTCCTTCTGGATGAGCAAACAAAGAACAGTCAGTTCATTCTAAACTGCTCTGCAGATGCTGGTTGGCATCCTTGGTCTACTGTTTTACAATTTTTAATTGGATACCCTTGCTCTTTAAAACAGTCTTGTAGATGGGTACCAAGTGAACAGGGGTTTGATCGAAGGAAATCAAAGGAAGGAGTAAATGGGATCAATATGCATCCTTAATGTATCCATAGCAGAGATCAAGAGTTTTTTTTTTTTAAAACGGGTAGGACCAGCAACATACCAATAAAAATGAGTTGGGGAACAGATCAGTTTGTAAATTCACTGGATACCCCAACAGGTGCATCAGTGGACACAAGCTGTAATTTCTCCTTGGATTAATTTAGCTCCATCGGGAGATAAAATGGTTGGACTGACACCATGGTATGGGTGGGCTTTGAGGGACCGTGCCCGCCCAGGACTGGAAGCTGTCTTCTTTTGTACCTCGGAGTGGCCATCGTTCTATTAGTACTATCTTTGATTTGTCAATCATACAATTCAACCAATCAAATCACAGACTGAAGGCAATATGCTAGCCAATCACAGCTGGAGAGGCGCGAGTTGCTGGGTTAGACATTCATAATAGAGGTGGGCAATACCAGGAATTTTTAATCGATCCGATACCAAATAATTACAGGGTCAGTATCGCCAATATCGATACAGTATCAATACTTTTTACATTTCAGCTTGATCAGGGGTCGGCAACCCATGGCTCCGGAGCCGCATGCGGCTCTTTGATGCATCTGATGCGGCTCATCTGTTGAAAACAATTATGTCACAGAGCTGTGTAGCTCATACAGGCAGTCGTCAATGCTGGCTGACGAACACTCCTCACCAGCCGGTGGCAGTAATGCGCACTGAAAAGATGTTTGCCAACTGCCAATAAACTCAAGCAGAAATAATGCTTGCGAGTGGCTGCAGAGCGAAATAAGCAGAGAAGGCGGCATTTTCAGATGCTGTTTTTTTGTAGTAAATTCTACAAATGACAAGGGGACCACGGTGACACAGGACCTAAAATAACCTGGAGTCATTGATGAGGGTGAAGAGAGCTAAACAGCAGGGTAAGAGTCGTTTCTATATCTGACGTTTGTTCATTTTCAAAGTGAGGAAAAGCGAACTGGGCTTGGCTCGAGGCTGTGAGTGGAGTCCTGCGCGGCTGAAGTCGAGCTTCAGGCCTGAACGTCTGATAGCTCGTCTAATGCAACTGTTAGCTTGTTAGCTGGTTAATGACAGGAGCTCGTTTACGTGCGTAACTTTCCCGGATGTGATTAAAATGTGTTCAGATTAAAAGAAAAGTATTCCGAAAGTACCGTTTATATGGGATGAAAATCAAATAATCCAACCATGACGTGCGTTTACTCGCACCAAGCTTTATTCAAAATAAAAACTCTGACATTAGCAGAGTTGATGATTTCCATAAAACAATAGAAGTTTTGTACTTCTACAAAAAAAAAAAAAAAAAAAGAGGCAAAGATGCGTTGGTTCTGCTCCCGGTCCACTGTGTCGCAAAATATGTGTCATATGCAATGTGATTTAATTTAAAATTTCAAAAGGGTTTTATGGCTCCCAGCGTTTTCTTTACTGTGTGAAACGGGTCCAAATGGCTCTTTGAGTGGTAAAGGTTGCCGACCCCTGAGCTTGATGTATCATGAAACTGTTGACCTTTCGGTGTTTTTGTGATTTTAATGTTATTATTACAATTGAATAATAATAATTAGAATGTTAGGTTCATTGTGTTTTTTCCCGTAATCCACCTCTTATATATCTTTCAATCCTTATGAAATTTTGCTTATGTTGTGTGTACATGCCTGCTGATTTAATTCTGTAAATTTCCCCGTTGTGGGATAAATAAAGGATTAGCTAATGTTATCTTGTCTTAAATAACACTTTTAATGGGATAAATGTACAGGGTTCTTGCAATGTCTTGCTGATGAAGATTCTCAGTCATCCAGGTCATGGTCATTCCAAAAAAGTTAAAAAACAAAACTGGATTTTTTTTTTTGAGAAAAGTCCAGTTGCTTTGTTTTTAACTATATATTTTTTTAACTTTTTTGGAACTTTCAAGGTCTTAATTACACTTTGTAAGTGGGCTCCAGTTAACGCATGATATATAATATGTACTTTGAAAGTTAATATGAAGAGCTGCTGAAGATGACCACTCTTATCTACCTGGAAATTCTCTGGAGGACTGAAACGCCTCTATCATTTAGACGTCTGTCTGTGGGTCTGGGTCTGTCGGGGCAATGAGAGAAGTTTCGTACCATCTCTCCGTTTCTGTCGCTCAACGTTTTGCTCATGGTTTTTAATGTGCTTATATACATTTGTGTTTTTTCCACTGCATTTAACCGGCTTTTTACAAACTATACAGCTTGCTTTCATTTGTGTTAAAATATATCCAAACCCTCTTCTGGTTTTTCTCTATCTCTCTCTTTCTCTTCGCGTCTGAGGAGATGCAGTGAGGTTGTTTGTGTGTCGAGTGGAGAGAGAATCGAGTGGGCGGGCCAGGCTGAGCCTGTGTGCTGATTGGCCCGGCGGCTGGCGCTGCCGGGCCATGTGCTGCAACACAGACAGAGAGACTTTGGTGAATCTACTACAGTCAGCACGCACGGGAGAGAATAAAAAGTATTAATCTTGTTAAACGAATAGTGTTCACTATCGATACCAGCGCTGGTATCGATAGTAGATCCAGTTAACGCATGATATATAATATGTACTTTGAAAGTTAATATGAAGAGCTGCTGAAGATGACCACTCTTATCTACCTGGAAATTCTCTGGAGGACTGAAACGCCTCTATCATTTAGACGTCTGTCTGTGGGTCTGGGTCTGTCGGGGCAATGAGAGAAGTTTCGTACCATCTCTCCGTTTCTGTCGCTCAACGTTTTGCTCATGGTTTTTAATGTGCTTATATACATTTGTGTTTTTTCCACTGCATTTAACCGGCTTTTTACAAACTATACAGCTTGCTTTCATTTGTGTTAAAATATATCCAAACCCTCTTCTGGTTTTTCTCTATCTCTCTCTTTCTCTTCGCGTCTGAGGAGATGCAGTGAGGTTGTTTGTGTGTCGAGTGGAGAGAGAATCGAGTGGGCGGGCCAGGCTGAGCCTGTGTGCTGATTGGCCCGCCGGCTGGCGCTGCCGGGCCATGTACTGCAACACAGACAGAGAGACTTTGGTGAATCTACTACAGTCAGCACGCACGGGAGAGAATAAAAAGTATTAATCTTGTTAAACGAATAGTGTTCACTATCGATACCAGCGCTGGTATCGATAGTAGATCCTGGGTTTGATCCGCCCACCTCTAATTCATAGCCTTCAGAGACGCCACGGCTCGGCTGTGGTCACCGTCGGTGTTGGTAGTGCGGGATGGATATTTGGTCTAATTACCAAACAATTACAAGAAGTTACAACGAAGCCAAGCAGAGCGAGCTAGAAGTAGCGCTATTAATTTCTGTTTGAAACATCAGCACTGAAGTCAACAGTGGAGTAAACATTCACGCAAGGAGGGTTAGCTAGGATAGCTAGGGCACAAGGAGCAGAACCAAGCAGGAAAACTGCCAAACTGAAGAAACTTGGGTTACTTGCTGGCAGAAGGGAACTCTGCTTTGTTCTGATCCTTGTTGTCATAGCTGCTGTAATAACAGAACTTCTTCTGGTTTGAATTTTATACATCAGCCAGTGTTCAGCCTGACAACATAAACATGTTTATCAGCGTGTAGCTTATGCTTGACTTTTGAGTCAAGCCAGTGTTACAGGTTGCCATATCTTAGTTTCTAGCCCAAACCCAGCATATAAAACCTGCCTAACTTAAAAGAAAAAAAAAACAAGCCCAAATGTCAAACTCTCTCATGTTAAAAGCATAGAACTATTAAACACATAAGAACATGCCATTAGCATACAACTGCGTTCAAGCAAAGAAAAGAACTTCACGCATACAGGCTCCACAAAAAATGTATAATCAGGCAACCAAAAAGCACACAACATCACTTTAACAATCATGATATATCAACTAGGAAGAAAAACCTTTTATCAATAGCCTCCCAACATGAGTTGTCAATCTACTTTAATATAAACTTAATTTCTTACAGAGCTCAATCAAACATTTCTCTTTCACACAATTATGAAATATATATATCTATTAATCAATATTATTCATTCTAACTTTTATTTATTGATGTCAGATTTGAAAAATTTGACTCGTTTTAAAAGTAAATTAATCGGTAAAATGAATTCAAGGAGATAGCATTGCTTTCTCAGCACTGTAGCAGTAGTAACAGAGCAACTGTTCAGCCTCAAACAAAATGTTTTTTGAAAAAGTGTGCCCCCCCTGAAAAATTGTAATGCCCTCCCTTTAATTTGTTTCTGCAGCTGGGTCTAGGTGGGAAGAGGTATACAGTTTAATCTCCTTTGCCCCTCTTTTCCGAATTCCGTATATTGTTGTTTTTAGAACCTGCATCATTTAATTTTTTTTTATAGTTTTCCATATAAAGCCGCAAAGAGTCTCAACTTAATTCAAAAATCAAATACCAACACAACACAAGTTCACACATAATTCCAGTTGCTGCTGGTCTGTACAAGAGCAGCGCTCACAGCTTTTGATCTATTGTTTGCAGTGTAACTTCATAAACATATTCAGTGTCACCCTTTTGATGGAGAACTGTTTCAGTGATTAAGACATTTTATTTACAGATGTAGGAAGAGGAGCAGCATTTGTGTGGAGGAGCAGCTGTCCTGCTGTGCTTTGTGTCAGAAGGTAATGATGGAACCGGCCTCTACCAGCGTTAGACGGTGGTTGTGGAGGTGGTTGTGGAGATGGTTCATTCCATCATACTGGTTCCAGTCTGCTCCATCAGGACCCTGCTCCTGCCCCCAGCGTGGAGAAACAGCCAGATCAGGATCTGGATTACTGGCCGCCAGTCAGAGCTGCTGTGCTCCAGGTAAGACTGAACATCTTCAATCAGAACTTTTATTCTTTTTTATCCTTTAGTTGGGATTTGAAAATTCAAGTGTTTAAAGTCTTTCTATACTCAATTATTTCCACTCAGTCTCTGGATTTCCAGCTGGTGTCAATGTAACGTCTGTGTTCACCCAGCAATCTATTGGATTTGCTTTGAAGTGGTTCCTTTTTCAGTCCTTTGTGCTAAATTCATTAAACCCAAACATCTCATTAAAGCTGCTGCTCGTGATGCATAGAAAAAAAAAGAGAAAAAACAACCTAGTGCATTGCTGCTTTTAATAAAGAGAGGGAAGAAGAGAAAGCGGAAACCTTTATTTAATCAGGCAAAACAGGCAGGCAGTCAGATCAGGCAGGTAAAACAGGTTCAAGGGTCAGGCTGGCTCAGAATTAGGAGAGTGTTGGGTTAGCATCAACAGGTCAATCGAAAAAGAGAACGCTGGAACAAAACTCCCCGATAGCTCGTAAATGATCTGGCAGATTGCAACAGACTGAGATGAGTATAAGTAGTGGCATGAACAGGTGACAGAGCTAAGTTCTAAATACAGGTAACAGGTGGAACTGATTGGATGGTGATTGGTGTCTGGGAGGGTAAACAGATCTGACTGGTGACTGAGCTGATGATTGGCAGATGAACTGAAAAACCAAAGCAAAGTGAAAAACAGAACCAAAACAAAACCCAAACTAAGACAGATCCTAATCAGAAAACATGAATTGTGACAGACCTGACAGGCCCCGGCCCCGGCCTGTCAGGTTGTCCGGTGGGCGGCAATGTAGCTGGGCCCTTCAAGGCCGTTGACAGAGCAGGGCCCATTACGGGCGGAGTCGACGGCGCAGGCCCCTTGATGGGCACTGGTGATGGAGCAAGGCCCATGGAGGCTGGCGGCAACGGAACATGCCCCTTGGCGGGCAGAGTCGACGAGGCAGGCCCCCCCAATGCTAAACCAGAAACTAGCCGGGGGTTTAACATCAGGGGGTGCCCGACTATTAGCCTAAGAAAGTGCCGGACTACAGGCTCGTCTGAATCCCCTCCACATAGAACGGCGGCAGACCATTGCAGGCATACAAGGCACTCTTAGGCAAACAAGAATCAGAGACGGCTGTTACCCATTGCTGAAAATCAACACACCAGCCCAGTTAAGGATCTTTAACATGTCTAAAACACATTAATGGTTCCACAGGTTATACCACCTCTTACAGGCCAATGTGTATTAGCACAATCAATCGCCCAGGGAAAGTCTTCTTAGACATTCATAGAAATTGCACAATTCTGTAACTACATTTATTACACAGTATTGTAGATTGCTGTCTCATTTTCAAATTTGAAAACAATTCCATTAGCCGCTAAAGATCAGATGCCTACTTGAGCCCCTCAGGGAGTGATGTGGTTGGCCAGGTTGGCCTAAAATCCATGCATTTTGTGTCTCCGTGTTATGGGCATGATCTTCAAAGATTCCAAATAAGATGTTCAAAACAGATTTGGTCCGCCCCATTTAAATGACTAAATAGCTTTTTCTACTAACTGTCTGGGAGTTTCTGCAACAGATAGAGGAAGACCTAATGTTTCTCCAGACACCAGGGATGTGCAGGGGGCCGGAGGGTGCTTGAGCACCTGCCCCCTTGCCCCTTGATGCCCAAAGTGCCCTTTTTTCAGTGTTTTTTGTTGTTGTTGTGTATATATGTGTGTGTGTGTGTGTGTGTGTGCATATCCAAAATAATAATAATTTAGATCTACCATGCCATGGTTTCCATGGCCGGTTACATGATCCACATAACATGCCCTCACTTTGCCCTTCTTCTCCTCTGGCAGCTCCACTGCCTGCGCGCTCTTTCCTGTCCCTTTAAATATGCAGCACACGTGACTGTGCTCTGTGCTTTTTTTTAAAAACTCCACTGTGATTGGTTTTACTGCCTTAAATTCCGCCTTCCCTCTTTCTTATTGGCTATTTTCTAGTGTGTGTGTGTATGTGTGTGTGTGTGTGTGTGTGTGTGTGCATGCCTGTGTGTGCTTGCTTGGAGCGCGAGATTTCAGTTTTGATTCGCACTGGGATCCTGCGGTTACAACTAATACTAGAGTACAAAACTAGTCCCAGTTAAGAAACTAAATATTATCTGCACTAAAATAGGTGAAAGCTGCTTAATGCAGTTCTGTAAATAAGCAGTAGAGAGTTTTGATTTGTTGAACTTAAGAAATGTAAGCAACCAACAATAGCATCTCAAAATAGCATCTAATTCTGAAGTATAATGCATTTATCAACAGAAACCTAATCTGTTTTATAAAACTAAATATTTTGCGTCAGGCAGGAGTCCTGAAGACCACTGGAAAGATTGTAGGCTATTAAAAATTCAGATGCTAAGCCACAGCCCCCTGAAAAAGAAAAGGTGAGGGTTTCCCTTTTACCAATATTTCGTTGCTACTATGGCTTTCATTTTTTGTTGACCCTTTCAGGCACTTCATGCATAAATAGAAGGTATTATTTCTTTAACATGAGATACAGCACAACAACACTAGATGCCGCCTAAACAACTGTTATATTTGGTTTAGACTTTTAGATGGCACTCTGCTGCTCCCCCTCCCCTCTCATACATGGCTCAGCGTTGCCAGCCAATCAGCATGCAGGCTCAGCCTGGCCCGCCCACTCAACTCTCAACACAAACATCTGCATTGCACTGCTAAAACTCGGAGACAGAGAGACCGCTGGAGCGGAAAAACAAGAAGAGGGAAAGTAGCGCCGTTTGGCTCTATTTTAATACCTTAAATGAAATCAAAGTGTATGTTTTGTAAAAAGCCGGTTAAATTCAGTGGAGACACAACAAATTTATCTAAGCACGTGAAAAACCATGGGCAAGAAAACGTTGAGCCACAAACAGAGAGTGGAGACGAAACTTCTCTGATTGCCCCGACAGACCAGACCCACAGACTGATGTCACTGACTGAGGCGTTTCAGTCCTCCATTCTAGGTAGATAAGAGTGGTCATCTTCAGCAGCAGTTCGTGTTAACTTTCAAAGTAGATATTATATATCATGTTACTGGAGCCCACACAGAAAATATAATTAATTAAGTTGATTTTTTTGTCTATTATGGCTCTTGGGAATGACTTCACAAAAGGTGTAGGACGAAATAATTTGTCTACATAAATTATGTATACACATATGTGTATAATAAAATATTATTTGAATGTATTCTCTGTGTGTAATTATTTCCAAAATAGTAGTGTCATGTGATATGGCATGTTGTGTAATAATCAGACCTCTCAATTTTGATCAAAAGTTAAGAGTGAAATTATGCTAATTTTGGGGTGTGGGGGATTATGGTCGACAATTTCCCCTCAGCAGCAACACTGAAGCACACAGAGCTTCACGCTGCGTCTTTACGCAGGACCCAGCTGCTGATGTCTCCCTGTTTTCAGCTCAATGCACTTCTAGACTGTTAGTTTATAACATTCTCATCACCTTTCACAGCGACAGGTTTCTCAGTCAGTTGCCGCGCTGACCAGACAAAATTCTATTGCTCTCGTCAGTGCGGCGGTGCGGTGGGCGGATTTTACCCCCGTTGGTGCGCTGCGTGCGAGGGATAAACAGCGGGGAAAATGCATAACTAAATACTGTAAAGGGCTCCTATAAAGGGAACAGGGGTACTGACAGGTCTGAGATGAAGCCCCTGATGTTACAAGTTCTTTAAAATGACCCTTAAAAGTGCACACCTGAATTAAAGCGCGAGGCAGCACACCCACCGAAGCGCCACTGATTCTATGTTGTTAAAAACAAAAGAGCATGAAACACAGCTACAACTGACTTTAACTGGCACACGTTGCTACTGATGTGAGGACATTAAACGTAGTGATTCACGTTTTGAATGGTGAATGGTGATAAAAGCACCTGCTTCTAGGGAAAGGAGGGGGGAGAGGAGCAAGCGCTGAGGCACAGAAATACGGTGCATGTAGTTAAAAAATGCAGAACTAATAAAAACGAAACTTATAAACAAACCAAGTGGCGTTTTAAACTGCATCTGGTTAGCAGAACTGTTTTATGATCAAGAGTGCAGCCGTGGCTGGTTCTGAATGAACCGGTCATCTGGCAAAATCTGAACCACTTCCCGAAGCAGTCACGTGGTACAGCCGGGCAGCGAGGCTTTGGACGTCATCGTTTTCGGCTCCTCCCCTAAATGAAGCAAGCTTTGATACGCGCATTGCGGAACGCCTCCTCTATTACTCGACACACGCCTCGAAGCCTCGGCACATCACGTAGCATCACTACAGTACATATATCCTTTTAATAAGTGTTATTTAAGATTAGATAACATTAGCTAATCCTTTATTTACCCCACGACGGGGAAAATTATAGGATTAAAGCAACAGGCAGGTGCACACAACACAGACAAAATTACAAGATATAACAGGTGGATTAGGAAAAAAGCACTGAACATAACATTATTTAATTGTAATAATAACATAAAAATCACAAAACCAAAAAGGTCAACAGTTTCATGATACATCAAGCTTAGGGACTATATACAGCAGGTCAAAAAGGCCATATTTTGGCTGCAGTTCCTGCTGTTCTCTTATAAAGAAAAGATCAACTACTTCACTAAATTCAATAGATGGGTTGAAAATATCCAGTATAAAATACAGAGATTTCCAGGGCATGAAGTATACAGTTAAGTTTACTTTTTTTTGGTGTGTGTGTGTGGTGGCAGGTGTAGAGGGGGGGCCCAAAAGACTGTGTTGTCCCAGGCCCTAGCAAAGCTGTCAGTTGGCCTGGTTACACGTATTGAAAATAAAGCTTCTCAATTATTGATTGAGGCTGAAAATGCTGCCAGGAAACATTTTCTGTCTCTCTGCCGCTTCTGTAGCTGCTGTTTGTTGGAGAAGGTCAGATGGAAACAGTGAAATGAGGACAATGGTGACCTGATGCTAAAGTGTTCATGTTGCTGAAAGCTGCTGCATGTTTCTGTCAGCATTTCTTCATCTGATTTGCTTTGAGAATCAGATCCTGACAGTGAACAGATACTGGCCACAAAGCAGAGGCAGAACTCTGCTGTCTGACCATCTAACAAGGTTCTGGTTCTAAGGATGGATCCATTGCTTAGCATCACATCATGTGAACGAAGAGACCTTCTAATGATGACACCTCCTCATGTTCCAGATATTTCTGTTCCAACTTCATCACTAAATCATGTTTTTCCTTCAGTTGTCTTTTCTTCTCTGTTCCAGCAGATGTTGGTCTGCAGGAGGTTCTAGAGGAACATAAGATCAGTCTGAGGAGAAGATGTGAATGTGTGACTGAAGGAAGTGATGAACCAGGAAGTAGAACCCTCCTCAACAGGATCTACACTGATCTCTACATCACAGAGGGACAGAGTGAAGAGGTTAATACCCAACATGAGGTGAAGCAGCTGGAGAGAGCTTCCAGGATCCAGAACCTCCATGACTCTCCAATCAGGTGCCACGACATCTTTAAAGCCTTACCTGACCAACATGGAGCCATCAGAGTGGTTCTGACCAACGGCGTCGCTGGTGTTGGAAAAACCTTCTCAGTGCAGAAGTTCACTCTGGACTGGGCCGAGGGCTTGGAGAACCAAGATGTCCGTGTGGTGGTTCTGCTGTCGTTCAGGGAGCTGAACCTGATCAGAGGTGAGCAGCACAGTCTTCTCACGCTGCTCCATGTTTTCCATCCAACCCTCCAGAAGCTCCCAGCAGAGCAGCTGGCTGCCCACAAACTTCTCTTCATCTTTGACGGCCTGGATGAAAGCAGACTTTCTCTGGACTTCAACCACAGTCGGCTTGTTTCTGACGTCACACAGAAGTCATCAGTCGACGTTCTGCTGACAAACCTCATCAAGGGGAACCTGCTTCCCTCGGCTCTGGTCTGGATCACCTCCAGACCTGCAGCGGCCAATCAGATCCCTCCTTCATGTGTTGCCAGGGTAACAGAGGTACGAGGCTTCACCGACGCCCAGAAGGAGGAGTACTTCAGGATGAGGTTCAGTGATGAAGAGCTGTCCAGCAGAATCATCTCACACATCAAGACCTCCAGGAGCCTCCACATCATGTGTGGAATCCCAGTCTTCTGCTGGATCACTGCTACGGTTCTGGAGGACATGTTGACCACAAAGCAGACAGGAGAGCTGCCCAAGACCATGACTGACATGTACTCTCACTTCCTGCTGGTCCAGACCAGGAGGAAGAAGAACAGGTACCATGAAGGACATGGGAGGAGTCCACAGGAGCTGATGGAGGCTGACAGGAAAGTTCTCCTGAAGCTGGGGAGGCTGGCGTTAGAACATCTGGAGAAAGGAAACATCATGTTCTACCAAGAAGACCTGGAGCAGTGTGGTCTGGATGTCACAGAGGCCTCGGTGTACTCAGGAGTTTGTACAGCGATCTTCAAGAGAGAGAGCGTGATGTTTCAGAAAGCAGTCTACTGCTTTGTTCATCTGAGCATTCAGGAGTTTCTGGCTGCAGTCTACATGTTCCACTGCTTCACCAGCAGGAACACAGAGGTGGTGAAGGACTTCTTGGGAAAACGTCGCTCCAACAAGAAAAAGAGGACAAACTCTGAAACATCTCTGGAGGACTTCCTGAAGAGAATCATGGAGAAATCCCTCAGAAGTAAAAATGGCCACCTGGACCTGTTTGCTTGCTTCCTCCATGGCCTCTCTGTGGAGTCCAACCAGAGACTCTTAGGAGGCCTGCTGGGTCAGACAGAGAACAGTCCAGGAACCATCCAGAGAGTCATCAACAACCTGAAGGAGATGAACACTTACGATATCTCTCCAGACAGAATCATCAACATCTTCCACTGTCTGATGGAGATGAAGGACCTCTCAGTTTATCAGGAGATCCAACAGTTCCTGAAATCAGAGAACAGATCAGAGAAGGAGCTCTCAGAGATCCAGTGCTCAGCTCTGGCCTACATGCTGCAGATGTCAGAGGAGGTTCTGGATGAGTTGGACCTGGAGAAGTACAACACATCTTCAACAGGACGTAGAAGACTGATTCCAGCTGTAAGGAACTGCCGAAAGGCTCGGTGAGTCCAGATTTTGTGATGCTGATTCAGCACTATTGTCATCCTGTTAATTCTTCAGTATTCAAGTTGCTTTTCTTTGTCTTTAACTACAAAAAATATATATCTCTGTCCTCTGCAGGACATTCATTATTTCCTTGTTTCCTTCCTCTCTAATCCATTCATCCTCACCTTATCTCTACTCATCTGTTCTCCTCACATCTCTTCATCCTCCCAGTTTAATGTTCTTCATCCCCTCATTATTGCATTCTTACCTCTTCCTCCTTCCACAGCTTCCTCCTTAAGCCACCTTCAACCTGATTCTCTTTCTACATCACTTTTGTCTAATCTACCTGCTCCATCCTGTTCTGGTCTCCTACATCTGGGGTCCCCACAGTGGATCATTTCATGTGGAGTGAGGGAAGTGATGTTAGAAACCATCACAGGTTTGACGTCAGTGAAGTTGGCTGGTTAAAGGAGGGAGCAAGGCTTCACTCTCTGCTGCTCTCACTACTCTGCAGCTCTCAGGTCTCTAGTGGTGATCGTGTCTGCCAGACACACAATTGTTTAGTCATTCAGGCAAACATGGTGGAGCCATTATATGCCTTAAAAACAAACAATATTATTTGTGACGGAAACATGGAGGCAATGAGTTGACGTTTGTTTGGGCGAGACTTCCGACCGCTCACTTTCTGTCATTGTTTAGCTAGCTGAGAAGCGGCTCATGCAGCTACTGCGTCTCAAATTACTCGGCATTATGACTTCGAGGAAGACCGGGATCGTTTGTCCAGTTATAGGCTGTCATAATAACGGGTGTAAAAGAAAGGTTTACGGGAAGCAGGAGTGTTTTAATCATCAACCGTGAACAAGAGCTGTGGATACGAGGCGCCCTACTTCATTCACCCTCTGCCGAAGAAGGAGGAATCCCTTCGCCTGTGGTTAAAAGCTTAAAATCTGAAGAAACCACCGAAGCGATGGTTTCTTCTTCTCAAGTCTAACTCTTCGTGTTCTAGGTTTACCCAAAATGAATCACTCTTTTGCCTCATGGCTTAGTCCGCATAACAATCCACATCTCCCCTAGTCTTCAGAGTCAAAGAGCTTCTCGAATTCCTAGATGTTTTCTTTGTAGTACTGCAATGCTTAGGTGCCAAACTCTGCGTGTTTACAGGGGAATCTGAGTTTATTGGGCCTGCATTATTTTGTTGTGTTGCAAGTACATTTTGGTGAGGCGACCCTCCGACGTTCGTAACACTGACATGCGAGGCCCTTGTCAAAATCTCTCTATGTTCTGTGGAACCCTTTTCGCTTCCAGCCCCTTCATTTTTATCTCCTTGATTTATTGCATCTATGATCAGACTATCATTGTTTTTGTACTGAAAATCTCCCATAATGTTTTCTGTCCCAGAGAGTGAGGTATAAAGTCCTGCTGGCTTTAATTCTTCTGGGTTGCCATTTGCCAACTGCTGTCTCATTTCCATAAACTTCTGTTTTTATGTACTTTCACGGCCCGCTCGTAGGCAATGACAAAGATGGGAGACAGACGAGCGGATCTATCGAAACAATAATTTATTTCATACAAAATCTGCTCTGGGAGAACTGCTCAGCCAGTCAGAGACAAACATGGACCAATGCTACTTGTTCTGTTCTGGTCCCAAGGCCAACCAAGCAGGACTGGTGATTGACTGAATGTCAGTATTTATAAGCCACCTGGTGCGTTTAATTAACAGCCCATTACCCCGCTTCCTGAAAAAGAACAAAAACAAACAAATAGTGGAGGGGAGACCCTTACTGGACAAGAGGGGACCGTCAGATTCCCCCCCATAAAAATGGAGTCCCTAATGGAACTCCAAACAGACAGAAATCCAACTGAACAACTAGGTGACAATTACAATACTAACAAATTTTGCTACCTTACCACAATCACCCATTCAATCCCCACCTCAACAGCTCACCCACTGTAACCACTGGAGAAGCCTATAAGGAACTTGTAAAGAAAGGAAATGAAAATTAAATACATAGGACATTAAATCTAAGGACAAGGTGCCCTTGATAACACATCTGCCACAATATCATCCGAACCTCTAATATGGCGGATATCCAGGAAATAAGGCTGCAAAAACAACATCCATTGCTTCAATCTGCGATTCGGAAACTGCAATGAATGCAAAAATGTTAGAGGGTTGTGATCTGTATAGACCACCAGAGGAATACTGCCAGAATCCAGGTATACTTCAAAATGCTGTAAGGCCCATATTAATGCCAATGTTTTTCAGTGACAGAATAGTTCACCTGAAAATGGTTGAATTTTTTAGAGTAGAAACTCACAGGTCGATCAACCCCATCATCATCTTGCGGAAATAAGACAGCACCTGCACCTACATTACTTGCATCCACATGCAGTTCAAAAGGATGATGGAGTTGCAAGAACAGGGGAAGAACACAGGACAGGTTTGACATCATCAAAAGCTTTCTGACAGGAAGTTGACCAGGTGTACTTCACCTTATCCTTCAGCAAATCTGTCAATGGAGCAACCACCGTAGGAAAGTTCTTACAGAAACTGCGGTAAGGCAAGGCAAAGCAAATTTATTTATATAGCACAATTCAGTACAGGGACAATGCAAAGTGCTTTACATGATTAAAATATAGCAAATTAAAACAGAATAAAAGCTAGTAGGAATAAAATGTAGATAGAAATTAGAACAAAGAAGTGGTGATTCAGTTAACTAGAACAGTTGAAGGCAATCCTAAAGAAATGTGTTTTTAATCTTGATTTAAAGGAACTCAGGCTTTCCGCACCTTTACAATTTTCTGGAAGTTTGTTCCAGATAAGTGGAGCATAGGAACTAAATGCTGCTTCTCCTTGTTTAGTTCTGGTTCTAGGTATGCAGAGTAGGCTGGAGCCAGAAGACCTTAGTGGTCTGGATGGTTGATACACCGATAACAAGTCTGTGATGTATTTAGGTGCTAAGCCATTCAGGGATTTATAGACTAACAGAAGTATTTTAAAGTCTATTCTCTGAGATACAGGGAGCCAGTGTAAGGACTTTAGAACTGGGGTTATGTGCTCTACTTTCTTAGTCTTGGTGAGGACGCGGGCAGCAGTAGTGGGTAGTACCCCACAAGACCCAGGAACCGCTGGAATTCTTTTTTCGTGGTTGGTACAGGATACTGCAAAGCTGAAGTTACTTTAGCTTCCACTGGACGCACTGTCCCTTGCCCCACCATCTTACCCAGATAGGTAACAGTGGCCTTAGCAAACTCACACTTGGACAAGGTAATGGTCAGGTGTGCTTCAGCCAGTCGCTCAAACAGCTTACGTATGTGAGCCAGATGTTCTTTCCACGTGTCACTAAAGACCACCACATCATCCAAATACATGACACACCCCTCAAACCCAGACACAACCATGTTCATGAGATGCTGAAACATTGCCGGTGCATTTTGCAAGCCAAAACTCATTACAGAGTAACAAAACAGACCAAAGGGAGTTATAAAAGCAGAAAATTCTTTAGCTCTCTCAGACAATGGAACTTGCCAATAACCCTTCAATAAATCAAATTTGCTGACAAACTGAGCTGAACCCACCTGATCAACACAGTCTTCCATGCGTGGCATAGGGTAAGCATCAGATTTTGTAACCATGTTCACTTTCCGGTAATCAGTACAAAATCTAAAACTTTCGTCAGTCTTCTCCACCAATAAACAAGGTGATGCCCAACTAGATGCAGAGGGTAATGCCGTTATCCAGCATGTATCGAATCTCCCCATCCATGACCTTCCGCTTCTTTTCAGATATCCTGTAAGAGCGCTGCCGAATTGGTCTTGCCTCACCTACATCGATATCATTTTGGATGAAGTGAGTTTGACTGGGCACATCACCAAACAAACAATGATATTCATTAAACATAGCTGTCAACTCAGCAACCTGCTTCTGAGACAAATGTGCAACTAAAGAATCCAGATTCCTCAGTGCATCAGAATTTTTCAGCCTGCCAGTCAACAAATTCTCATTAGGAGGGATTACCCCATCATTTTCAAGTACAGACAAGAATCCCAAACCACCCACTGTAGTAACTACAGAGACCGTCTGATCAAACTGCACCTCCTCACCTTTAATGGCAAACACCTATGAATCCCGAGTGTAATATGGTTTTAATAAATTCACATGGCAAAGTTGTGTTGACTTTCTACGCCTTGCCGTTGACAGCAGATAGTTTTGATCTGACAGCTTGTACAGAACTGTGAATGGGCCGGTAAATTTAGCCTGAAAGGGGGAGCTGACAATCGGTAATAATGCAAGTACCTGATCACCAGGACTAAAACACAGACGTTCCACCTTACAGTCATAGATGCGTTTAATTTTCTCTTGAGAAGAGGTCAACTTCTCCCTAGCCATTTCCACCCCCACATACAAACGATGCCTAAAACCATTGACATAGTCAATCAACTTACTCAGAAGTTGTAAAGGTCTCACAGCATAATGCAACGGCCCACGCACTGCTTGTCCAAAATCAAGCTCATTTGGACTAAAACCAGTACTCTCCTGCACCACCTCAGGAACAGCCAACAGAAGCCATGGTAAACCATCTTCCCAAACTCGGTTTAACTCCACACAGTAACTCCGCAACAACGACTTGAGGGTCTGGTGGAACCTCTCGAGAGCACCTTGACTCTGAGCATGGTATGCAGAAGCCTGATTATGTTTTACCTGTAACAGTTTCAAAACTTGACCAAACAAATGAGAAGAAAAATTTGAACTTTGATCACACTGGATAACTTTTGGAATACCAAAAATAGAAATAAACTGGGTCAGAGCCTTCACTACCGACTTAGAAGTAATAGTACGGAGTGTATACGCAGCTGGATATCTTGTAGTCTGACACATTACTGTTATCAAATAATAACTCCCAGCCTTAGAACGAGGCAAAGGACCAACACAATCAATAATGAGATGTTCAAAGGGCTGCATAATTGCTGGAATGGGATACAAGGGAACTGGCTTAATGTGCTGATTTGGCTTCCCTGCCATCTGACATATATGGCAGGTTTTGATATATTCAGACACTTCTTTTTTTAACTGAGGCCAGAAAAAATAACACAGTATATAGTTATAAGTCTTGTGGACCCCCAAATGTCCTGATTTATCATGGGAAGCCCGCAACACTTCACTGCGAATTTTAGTGGGAACAACGTTCTGCCAGAGTGTACCACCAACAAAATCCTCCCCATGTACCAACCATTTTCGTACCAACAATCCATCCTTCAACACATATCCCCTGGCCACACTCTCTTCCTCAGTGACTACCTGATCAAACAGATGACAAAGAGAAGAATCTGCTCTCTGCTCCGTCATCAGGCCACTATGAAAAACAGACAAAAGAGAATCAGGGACATATACAGAGGAAAAATCATTTTCCTCTTCTTCCCTTCCTTCATGGTCAGGGACAGGTGCAGATTCAGCACGGCACATAGCTCGTGTCACCGCAGAAGCTGTAAAAACCCCAGGAAAACACTGAGCACTCTCATCCAACTTCCCTAAAAAGGGGAAGAAGTTACTGTCAGGGTTGAGTTTTGACTTAGCTTCTGTTTATTATTAGTTTTCAATTTTTTCTTCTTGGTTTGGGTTCTAGTTATGATTTGACTTTATTTATTGTTAGTTTTTAGTTTCTCCTCCCCTTCTCACTCAGTCTTCACTTCACTCCCCTTGCAGTCAGTCACACCTGTTGGTAGTTAGTCAGTCAGACTCATTTCACCTGCCAGCTTCCTTATTTAAGTTTTCGTCTTTTCTCACTTCCCTGCCAGTCCGTCATCATACTACACCTACTCCTTGCCTGTCTACCTGAGTGTTCGTTTTCTCACCATCATGCCTGTCTGCTCCTGTTTCCCCGCCTTGGTTCCTGTCTCGTCAAGTTTGGTTTTTGTTTTGCTGTGCTGCTGGTCTCTGTTCCTCCGTCTTCGCCACTGCATGAAAAGTGAGATTTTTGTCCCCGTAAACGACCGCAGATCTCCCTCATTTTCGGCAGTTGACGACAATTTGCAACTCGCGCTTGTCACGTTTGTCAGTGCCACAAATTGTCGGAACCGGACAATGACGTATGTGGAGAGCTTTCAGCTGTACTAATGGCCCTAATTAGCATATGAATGCAGCGAAACCGCGCGGCTGGCCAGGCCTGACTTGAATAACCTTACTCAGTATTGGATGAAACCACTACTTTCAAACAAGTAAAATCACTCGTGATTGGCAGCAAAACCACACGTGGCCAGGCCAGGCTTGAATGTTCTTACTCAGTATTGGATGAAACCACTACTACCACTAATTTATTTATTCATATTATGCTGTATATTCATGTTATCCTATGTAGGCTACTACACTATTATTAGGCTACCGTCAAGGACATGAATGAATTTATAGAGGAAATGAACATTTGCCAGGAAGATGTTTATGCAAAGAAAGAGCTTTATTAAAACAAACACAACTATATACAACGCGAGGATCTGCCCACTTATGGGTATCCAAAAACTACAACTCCGTGAACTGTCCGTTTGCCTCCTCGGGGTTGTAGGTAACTGGCGGCGTTCTTTCCGAGGCAGGTCCGTTGTGCAGACGCCTACTGTGCGTGGCTCTGTACTTCGGCGTCACCTCTAACCGGGACTGCAGCTTCACACAGAGTTCAGAGAGATCCGGCCTACGAAATGACGGCGGCCGTACAATCCATCCAGAGACCACGGCAACAACGACATCTTCTTCGTCAGACATGAGGTCTACGGTGGCGGACTTCCAGAGTTCCACCTCGTCATCCGCTAGTACACTGTCTCGATTCCAGCAGCTGTAAAAAAAACAATGAATCAGTACTGTGCGATGGGATGCACTGCGTATGGACACAACACCCTCTTTCTTCTCGCTCGACTCCGAGCTGAACTCTTCGCAGCTTCCGCCCGCAATGAGTTTTCTGGCTGGGTATATGCTCCTGCATAATCGTCTCATAATAGGTCTTACAGGCGGCTGGAAAACAATTAAATGAGAGTGGTATGAAAAAAAATCAAACGCAAGTCACAGTAACATTAAACAAGGAAGGAGAAACAGTAAAAACAAGTCACTTACACACAATATCGTCTTTATCAACATCGTGTAAATCTGGACTGGCAGATATTGCTCCGAGCAAATAGGAGGTCACCGCCTTGCTCCGGTTCATAGCTCCGGTTCAAGGCTACTAGGCTAATCTTAGCTTTGGCTTTAGGCTAGGCTACTTTTAGCTTAGCTAGCAGTCACCGAACATATTCTTACCGCAAGCTTGGGATTGTGCACCCGTCTTCTCTTCTTGGGAGTTAGTCTCTCCCGCACAGTTGTTCGACTGCAGAGCCGCCAATTGGTTCTCTATGGACAGCAACCTGGAGTTTACCGAATTCTGCAGTTGAGTGAACCGCTCATTCATATCGGCAGTATGTTGATTAAGCTGACGAGACAGTCCACTTCTTCTTCTTCTTCTTCTTTCGGTTTTTATGGCGGTTGGCAACTAACTTTAATGGTGCATTACCGCCACCTACTGGACTGGAGTGTGGTACTGGAGTCTAACATTTCCTAATAGGTTGCAAACAAATAAAACAAACAAACAAACAAAACGAAACAAACCAATCAAAACAAAACAAAACAAACAAAAAGATCATACTAAATTATTTTAATTAGTCCTGTATTCCTCAGGAAGCCAATTACATAGTTTAAACTCATTTCCCTTGTGTTTCTTTGCAGAATTTCTTTTAAGTTTAGCCTCATCTGTTCTCCTTGTAATTGTAAGACTAGTCTTTGTCTTTCTTCCAGATATTTATTACAGTGTACAATAACATGGACTACCACATAATTCAGTTGCCATCAGCATGCTTCTTCATTATTAACAGTTTTATTTAGACGTGTGTGTCCATACCTCATTCTAGAAAATACATCCTCCTCCTCCTTGCTTCTGTTTGTATTTCTGCTCTTTCCCACTTTATTCTGAATATTATAGAACTGTCTTCCAGTCTGCCCATCGTCCCATAATGTTTGCCATTTACCCTTAACTATGTTTTTGACCATACTTTTAATTTCTGCTTTGCTGTAGTTCACTTCAACATCTATATTAGAATGTCTAGCTGCTTGCTTAGCACTTTTATCTGCTAGCTCATTTCCTATTACTCCTATAGGGTAGTTCATTGTTATTGTTTTGATGCGGGTTTTTCGCGCATGCGCGCCGGACTGGTAGGCAAAAGGCGAACACAATGGCGGACGCAAACAGAGAAACTGACAAGTTCTCCACGTATTTTTCTTCTTTAGATAACGTACTATAAGATCGTTTTAAGAGTAAGTGGATGGTTGATGGTGTCAGATTGCCAGATCCACACAGCAAAAGCCTGAAAGGACGGAGCGAGTCTGTGAAATGCTGGCCAAGGGTTCCGTACCGCGACATACAGCTGCCTTATAAACACGGCAGGCCAGTACACACGAGAGAGCACGAAAGCCCCTGAAACCACTGGACGGCTACAATTATTTTATATCAGGAAAAAGGCTCCAGCAACGCCCGCGACGCCATGAGGGATTAAGCGGTCAGAAAATGGATGGATGGATGTTGTTCACACATGTTTGTGCAATAACACAAAGCGGCGTCGGACACAGGCCGCGTCTCGGCAGAGGCCCGGTAGGTTAAAAAAATCATTTTTCACTACGGATTATTTAGGTGTTTTTGTCTTGTTAAAATGGGTGGCGGTGTCGGCGACATTGCAGCGTAAACACAGAAGTACTAGAGCCCGTGAACGGGGGCGTAATAGCAGCAGCAGCTGCTGTAGCCACTGCTGCTGCTAGCTGCTGCTGCTAGCTGCTGCTGCTAGCTGCTGCTGCTAGCTGCTGCTAGCTGCTGTAGCCGCTGCTGCTGCTAGCTGCTGTAGCCGCTGCTGCTGCTAGCTGCTGCTAGCTGCTGTAGCCGCTGCTGCTGCTGCGGCTACACCCCGTGTAGTGTTTACGCAGTGTCTCCGGCCCGTGTAGTGTTTACGCAGCAGCCGCTGGCTTCTGCTGCCGCAGCCCGTGAACGGGCGGCCGCTGCCTGCTCCGCCGCCGTTGGAAGCGGTAGCAGCAGCCGCTGTCTGAAGCACAGCGGCTGCTGCTGCTACCGCTTCTCCCGGCCCGTGTAGCGATCGCTACCTCCCCTCCGCCGCTATTTAAGTAGAACAATGACTAGAGCAGAATTAAGTTGTATTTACCGGAGATGAAGTGTAGACTGCAAATTCTGTCGCAGTATGATGGCTCCCCCAGTCCACTGGGAGTGTCTGCCTGCGCTCTTTTCATTGAACTTATCCATTTCTTTCTTCGTCCTTCCTCCTTCGGTAAATGACAGAAACGTACATCCAACGATTTGGAATGCCTCTGTGTGCAACCGGGAGCACAACAAGTCATAGGCATTGCTTAGATTCCAAAAATAAACGAAGTAAAAGTACGCTCTAAATCACCCGTTTTGTCATGTAGTAGACGAGAACAGTACTGTTTTTGCCTACCCGCGGGACCCGGATGTAGCGCTGACGTCACGCGTGAACTACCCTATATGAGCTGGTACTCATACCAGAGTTATATTAATTCCTGACTTTATTAGATTATTTGCAGCTTGCAGTATATCATACACAATGTCTTGTCTTGATTTTGACTGAAATGTTTTAATACTGATTAAAGCTGAGCTGGAATCTGAAGCAATTACTGCCTTCCTTGGCCTATTGACCTCCACCCAAAGCAAAGCTAGCCACACAGCAATCAATTCCGCTGTGTAAACTGCTAAATCATCACTGATTCTTTTTCCAACTTTAATGTTTAATTTTGGAATGACATAAGCAACACCCATTCTTTTATAAGTTAGTTTAGATGCATCTGTATATATAGTTAAATCCTCACTATACCTCTCCATTAAAGAACTCTGCACCCTGTATTTGTCCATGTCATTATTTTGTTTTTCTTCTAATAATCCCAAATCAGTGGCCACTTCCCTAAAAACCCATGGTGGAGTATCTGGGAAAGGTACAGTGGGAATTATTTTTAGTTCATTAAACCCCATTTCATTTACTTTATCATGAATGACCCAACCAAAACTTCTGACTTGAACATTTCCATGCTCTTGGCATTGCTTCAATACTGACTGACTCATATGAGACATAGCCTCGTGAGACCATCCTGATCTCGCGAGCTTTCAAGGTTTCACTCGCAGATCAGTCTGGCTACTCTCCGTTAAAGAAAATTTGGAGCCGTTCACCAAACGAACGTCCAATCAGCGTTGGCTTTGAGGCGGGTTGAGGTGTGACGCAACGGGAAGCGCGTCAGTTCAGTCTAAACAACATGGCGGCTTCAGCCGATGAAACTAGCGTTAGCGTAGCTATCGAGCAAGTTTTATCGGAATTACAGAGTATTTCTTTGCTGAGCTAACGAGCCTTTACCTGCAGCAGCAAGAGTAGCTTGGCTTGTGGTTGTGTTTTCGTCGTCGCTCGTAACAGAGTGACGACGAATCTGATTGGTTCATTTGGCCCGTCTATCACCAACATAGGCCAATCAGCTAACCAGTATTTTCGCCCCTTCCCAAAATTACTTCAACGGAAGGTTTCCAGATGGATATGCGGAGCAAATCTATCTGGCGGAGTCAGGTTATATGAGACAGCCCACTGATAGCAATCAGCAGTTTCTTCTCATCAGTCTGCGGACTGGCTGAAAATTGTAGATCGCGTCCAATAGGAGTTGAAGGGGAGTTCAACGTGAGACGTGGGGTAAACTCCCCCTGCAACCCTGATTTGCATTTGTATAGCTCACAGCATTTTCATTTACATGTTCAAGCCTCCCCTAGAATTAGGAGGAGGGGGGTTATGGGGGGACCACTGCCAAGCAAGGCCCACGTCAATTTCTGACAATTCATGGCAGTTTTCGATGTTGCCTGCAAATTACCGTGAACAGCCGTTAACCTGAACTTCCACGACAATCTACAGTGCCGCATAGTGACGAAAATCACACTTTTCATGTAGTGCGCCTTGGTCTCTGGTCCCATTCCTGGTTCTGCAGCAGCCCAACTCCCCTCTGTATCTTGGACTATTGTTCTTCTGCTTCATGGATTCTGTACCTTACAGCCAGCTCCTGCATCCTTCACTTCCGCCTGTTAACAAGCTCTGGTTCTCCATGTCATCACCATCAACCACTGGCAATAAACTCTCTTAAAACCTACTCTGTGTGTGCGTGCTATGTCCAGGTTCATCCAAAAACAAATCATGACAGTTACTATTGGTGCAGATAGCGGACAATCCCACACCTGGCCACCAGCAAGATCATTGCCTAGGATTATATCCACTCCCTCAAGAGGAAGTGCAGGGCACACCCTCATGACAACCTCTCTCTGAATCAATCCACAATTCAATGTAAGTTTATGCAGGGGAACTGGTTCCACCAAAAGCCCTATTCCTCGCATCAAAACATGGTCTCCAATGTTGGTTTCCTCAGAAAAGGGTAATACAGAGCTCACAATATATGAATTAGAAGCTCTAGTATCCCTCAAAATTGTTACTGGCACTATAGCGTCACTCTCCACTATGGACACATGGCCATTAGAAACAAAAGGTAAAAAATCCCCCTGGTCCAAAGTGTCGTTCTGTTCTACTTCCACTTAGAGGAAACAAAAACAACATGTTTTTCAGAGGCAGCAAAAGCAGCAGATTTTACGTGAGCACCCCGTTTAGGGCATTCACGCTTCCAATGGCCCCTGGCTTTGCAATAATGACATATGTCAGTCAGATCCAAATAAACATGCCCTCCTGAAATCCGTTCTGACTTACTGTTCATATCTGGACCAACTCCTTCCACCTTCGCATTGCTCCCCACAAAAACTTGACTGCTGCTCCTGTAACCAAAATCATTGCAAGTTTAATACCTGCGGCCACCCCTGTGTATAAGAACATGCTCATCTGCTAGCTTAACAGCTTTAGCAGCCGTCTTCACGTTATGTTCACTAATGTATATAGCAATGTGACTCGGAACAGAGTTTTTAAACTGTTCCAGGATAACCAAATTACAGAGGTCAACAAAAGTGCTAATTTTTAAGGCAGCACACCACCTATTGAAATGGATTCCCAGCTCCCTGGCGAACTCAACATGGGTTTGCTTCCCACTTTTCTGCCATGTCCGAAACCTCTGTCGGTAAGCCTCTGGTACCAACTCATAAGCTGTTAAAACAGCCCTCTTCACAGTGGCATAAACTTTACTGTCATCTTCTGAGAGAGCAGAGTATGCTTTTTGTGCTTTGCCTGGGAACACACAATGTAAAAGCAGTGTCCGGTCCAGATCAGACCAACCTCTACTATCCACAACACGCTCAAACAGTGAGAAATATTTATCTAGATCAGATTCGGAAAACTGAGGAACTAAACGCAGATTATTGCCAACATCAAACGAGAAGCATCTAGCATCTAGCGGGCCGTGGCCCTCACTAGCTGAACTCAATCTACGTTCTTGCAACTCCAGTTTTTTCATATCTAATCTTTTCTGTTCTTTCCCAGCCTGCAGCAAATGCAGCTCATGCTTCTGTTCAAAAGTCAAGCTAGTGTCAACAACGCCAGTGTCCAACCGTGTTACAGTAGCTTGCATTTTAGCTGGTCCTAACACCCCGGAGTCAGTTATATTAGCTTTAATGATAGCTCTAATACTGTCCTTAGACCGCTTATCACTGACCTCGAATTTAAAATGTTCAGCGATCTTTAACAATTGTTTACGTATGCAGTGCTCCAACCCATCTTCAGACGGATTTCGCAAAAACTCCTCAACAGCAGCCATAACCTTAATTATTCACAAAACACCTGAAGTCCAACTCTACCAGTAGCACTCTAAGCTCCCACAATCCCAAAACAGCCACAGCGCCACAGTGACCCCGTCCCTCCAACTGCCTAACCAGAATCTAACTAATCTCCTCCCTAGTCTTCGGGTGTTACCGTGATGGGTTTTTACGCACTTAAGCCCGAGAGTCTGGAAAAGCAACCAATAAATAGCGACCCCCCTGCAACTCCGGATGTGCTCCTGAGTCAACTGCTCTACCCATGTTCACACCACACTAAAATCCCCCCACAACAAACTCCATAAGGGAAGTTACTGTTAAGCCTAACAGGGACAGAACCACCGCGACTTACGATTGTATGGGAGCGATTACTCAACCTGCTACACAAACAAACTCTCTCAAAACAGATATACAATGCCTGCTACACTCACCAAACCAAGCACGCTCGTCAACGTCCCCCAACAAGCCAGAGTTCACAACTCAAAAAAACCCACCACCTGACAGCTGATCTCCAATCCGGATACAAACTGACGAGCCCCCATTTTTCACGGCCCGCTCGTAGTCAATGACAAAGATGGGAGACAGACGAGCGGATCTATAGAAAAAATTATTTATTTCATCCAAAATCTGCTCTGGGAGAACTGCTCAGCCAGGCAGAGACAAACATAGACCAAATTAAGAGGTACTAAGGGGTTAACTTTTCTCTCAGAAACAAAGAAATTCCTACAGGCTGATTAACGATTTTCTTCAGAAGTTTGTGTGCTCTCCTTTGGGCGGGGCAGAGCACAGAAGGGCAGGCTCCTCCCACTCTCAGCTAAAGCAAAAGGGAAGAGGGAGACCGTGTATGTGTGTAAGTTTCTCCTTTGGCCGGGGTAGAAAAATGTATGTGTGTTGTTTTCCTTTGGCCGGTGGAAAACTGTATGTGTGTGTCTGTGTGTTTCTTGGAATCGTTCACTGCAGCCCAAAAAATAGCCTAGTGTGTCTGCTCTTAGTCTCTCACTGACAGGCAGACGAACCCTACTGCCGAATGTTTTCGCACCGGCCAAGCCACTACACAATATGATCCAACCCTCAATCACATATTATAAGTCTTTGCACCTGCACCCTTTCAACACAGCAGCTTCAGTAAGTACGTGCACCTTAGTCCGGCAAGAATTCCTTACAAAAAAATAAAAATTTCCATGCACTTTTACCTCATCAAATTAGACACACTTTACCTTTACTTCTAATAATGGGACTTTGAAGAGAAAAAAACAAAGCAACAGCAACCAAAACTCAGTTTCATACATGGCTTTTAGTCAAACAACATAGATCTCATCATTTAAACTCACACATAGACGTCTCATGCACAACACATTGTCTAGTTTAGTGCAGTAATAAACAATGGCTTGTTTTCATCAACCTACACAGGTTTCTTACATTAGTACAGCTTCAGTTGTCCATTTTAACGCTGCTTTCAACAACTGGTTTCCTGCTTCCTTTATGAGTTCTCTGAGTGGTGCTGTTTTTTCTGCATAGTTTTTAATCCAGTCTGCATTAAAACCTGTCATTCCTAAAAACGTCATAATTTTGTAATGTTCTGGCACTGGAGCTGATCTGATTACAATTCATTACACCTGCTCCATTCCTCTCCCTCTGCAATTAGTCCTCACTGGTTCCACCTGTTTGACATTCTTATATACTCAGTCCAGATCAGTCTCCAGTGCCAGAACGTCTTGTATGATCCCCACCCACAAGCTACTCGGTAAGAGTGCTTCACCCTCGCTTGTTTTAGTTTAACCTGCCTGTCTGCCAGTTTTGCCCGTTCAGTTTTCTGCTCGCCTGTTTTTGAGTTTGTTTTATTGTCCCTTTTTGACTCTATTGCTTGCCTGAAGTCTGCCTTTTTGTCTCCTGGATTTTGTTAATAAACCCCTTTTTTTAAGCATCAGCTCTGTGTCCGGCTTACATTTGGGTTCTTCCATAACAAATCATTACATTTTTTTCCGACTGACACCTTCCAGTTGAGAAGGTGAAATACCAATGGTTCCTTGTGATATTTGTCTTCCTAGGTAATCTACCTTTGGTTGATAATACTGTAGTTTTTGTTTGGAGACCTTGCGTCCCCCTTCTGCTAATCTTTGTAGTACTTTGATTGAGTCTTGATGACAGTTATCTAATGTGTTTCTGCAGATTGACAAATCACCCACATACTGTAACAGAGTTCTGTTTAAATAGATTCCTTCCAAATCATGCCTTAACACCTAATTGAATATGTGTCGGGTAAGCTTAAAGCCTTGAGGAAATCGGGTATAACTGAGCGTTTTACCTCTGTAGGTAAATGCGAATAAATGTTGCGACTCTTCTGGCAACGGAATGCTGAAAAATGCAGAACAGAGATCAATCACAGTGAAAAAAACGTGGTTCAGATGGTATTTAATTTAAAATAGTGTTTGGGTTTGGCACATACGATTCTGCGTCTACTATTATCTTGTTTATTTCTCTTAAATCGTGAACAAGACAGCATTTGGTTTTATCTGCTTTCAAAACCGGAAAGATTGGAGTGTTGCATTGACTTTTTACTTCCACCAGCACTCCTGCTTGCATCAATCCATCAATAGTTTTCTGAATGCCTTGTTCTGCCTCTGGTTTTAATTGGCATTTTTGGCGAAAAGGAAACCTTGCATTTGGCTTTGTCTGAACTGCGACCGGCTCTGCCGATTTTACTAAGCCCATATCTGTGTCATGTTTTGACCATAGCTGCTCTTAGACATTTTTTAGCATGTCCTGCAAAAGTGGTTGATCTTCAGAAGAACCATCTTCCTCAGACTTATCTTTTAAATCAACTGACACTGTCACAACTTGTGGTTTTGCTGTCATTGTTGCTTCACATAGGATCTTAATCATTGCTTCGTCACATGACTGAAAAATTAATGGGTTATCTGCTTCTTCCCATTTTGCTTCTGTTGCAAGTTTCATCATTGGTACCAGGTGTTTTGCTTGAAAACCTTTATTTACAAACAACGTTATGTGTGGTACTGATTCTGGAACATTGTACCACTCTGAAATGAAATAATTTTGTTTCACATTTATTGCTGCACCCTGGTTTCCAATAACGATGCAATGTGTTTCAAGATTAACGGTTCTGTCTTTTTTTAAAACTGTCCTATTTTTCTTCAAACTCCATGCTCTTTGAAATGTCATAGAACATTTATGTTCTATGACATTTACCACAGTGCAGTGGTAATCTAGAAAAGGTTTTCTGGCTTCTGGAATTTAAACTTTAATGTACCAGCCCCATTTAGAAACTACATCTCCAATTGGGCCAGAAATGTCTCCCAGCCAACAAACATTAGCTTCATGTGTTTGAATGTACATTTGAAGATCCAGACCTGCTTTGTCAACATACAAACCTTGAGGAGAACACCAAATTTTTAATTTCATCCTGCACAATGCATCTCTTCCCAACAGGTTAATTGATGTCCTGTTCAGGACGTTTTCACCAAGCTTGACCTACGTAATGCTTATCACTTGGTTTGAATTAGGCAAGGGGTGTAATATTCTGTCTTGGTTCCTGTTTATGATTTGGTTAAAGTTGGCTTTTCCCTGCTTTTTGGTTTATTTGTGTTTTAGGTTCTGTCATAGTTGGAGTTCTGTCTTAGTTTTGGTTTGTGTCTTAGTGTGAGTTTTGAGACTTCTTTTACAGTTATTGTTTTTAGTTTGGTTTCTGATCTGGTCTGTTTTGAGCCTCGGCACTGATGTCTGGTCTAATTACTTACTCTGCACACCTGCCTAACTCCACCCCTGCTGTAATCACCTCTCACCGGTTTCACCTGATTCCACCTTCATATAAACTGCTGAGACCAGACATCAGTGCCAGGTTGTCCTGTTGAGTATGGGTGAGTCTCCTCTTGCAATTCTGCATGTTAGTTTGCTTTTGGATTTTTGACCCCTTTCCCTCCAGAAACCTGAGCCATTCTGTCCGGTCTGTTCCTGCATGGTCTGCCCTGCTCGTTAGTTTATTTTTTGTGTCATCTTTTTGTTCTACAGTCGGTTTGGATTTTTCCCCTGTTTTTGAGTTGGTATTAAAGAGCTTTTTTTTAAGAAACCTCTGCTGGTCTGGCTGAATTCTGGGTCCTTTTCCTCAGAGCATTACAAGGGGATGAGTGGAAGACGGCTTTTAAGACTCCTCTTGGTCATGTTGCGTACCTAGTTATGCCGTTTGGGCTGTGTAACGCCCCATCAGTTTTTTAGCCCCTCGTCAATGATGTCCTACGGGACTTTGTTTTTGTTCACCTTGACAACATTCTGACATATTCTCGTAATCCAGTTCAGCATTAACAACATGTCCCGTTGTTTTGCAGCATCTGCTTGAAAACCGCCTCTTTGTAATAGTTGAGAAGTGCGAGTTTCATAAGTCCTCCATTTCGTTCCTTGGTCTTATTCTGGAGGACTGACAAGTCCGTTCAGATCCCAACAAGATCAAGGCAGTAGTCGAATGGCCCGTTCCCGAGACTAGAAAGCAGCTTCTTAGGGTTTGCCAATTTCTACTGGAGGTTCATAAGAAGTTATGCCCCTTCATGCCCTCACGTTACCCAAAACCTCCTTTACCTGGAGTCCTGAGGCTGAGGCCTCGTTCTGTGCACTTAAGAATAGGTTCTCTCAGGCCCCCATTTTAGTTCACCCTGATCCTAGTAAGCAGTTCATTTTGGAGATAGATGCTTCTGACACGGGGGTTGGGGCGGTTCTATCCCAACAGTCTGAACAAAAGCTCCATCCATGTGCATTCTTTTCCAGTCGATTATCTCCTGCAGAGCGTAATTACGATGTTGGAGAAAGAGAGTTGTTAGCTATAAAGTTAGCTTTAAAGGAATGGCCACATTGGCTGGAGGGGTCTGGGCAGCTCATAGTGAACTAGACAGATCACAAGAACCTTGCTTACCTACAGTCCGCCCGACGCCTGAATCCCCGACAAGCCCGCTGGTCCCTGTTCTTCTCCCGATTTAACCTATCACTTACTGTCCTGGTTCCAGAAACGTCAAGCCGGACGCCTTGTCCAGACTGTACACTCCCCAAGAGCAGAAGAAGGAACTAGCACCCATCTTGCCTCCCTCTTGCACATTTGGAGCCTTACGCTGGGAGTTGGAGGAACGTATTAACCAGGCCTTGCTATGGGATCCTGATCCCAGTACAAGACGGGCTGGTCTCACCTACGTTCCTAGATCTGTTTGCCATGAGGTTTTACTCTGGTGTCATAACTCCAAGTTTTTGGCTCATCTTGGGATCTATAGGACTCAGTCTCAAGTGTCTCGTTGGTTCTGGTAGCCGTCCTGGACTAAGGATGTCCGCAAGTACATCCGTGCCTGTCCCTTCTTTGCCAGAAACATACCCTCTAAATGACCAACAGCCGGATTACTGAACCCACTTCCCGTTTCAAAACGCCCCTGGTCGCACATTGCTCTGGACTTTGTCACTGGACTTCCTGCCTCTCAAGGCATGACCACAGTCCTCAACATAGTGGACTGGTTTTCCAAGTCATGTCATCTCATCCCCATCCGCAAACTGCCCAACCCTCTTCAAACAGCACAACCCCTCATAAAACACGTCTTCAAGCTCCATGGTATCCCCGCTGACATTCTTTCTGACCGGGGTCTCCAGTTTGTCTCGCAGGTTTGGAAGCACTTCTGTTCTGCTCTCGGTGCCCGTTACACACTCACGTCAGGTTACCATCCACAAACCAACGGTCAAACAGAGAGAGTGAACCAGCAACTTGAAAACACACTGTTGTCTTACCTCATCATCCCCTTCGGACTGGAATAAATTCTTACCCTGGGTCGAATACGCCTTCAATTCCCATGTCTCTACATCCACTGTTCACTCCCCGTTTGAGATTTCTTTAGGTTATCAGCCACCACTCCTCCCATCTGATAAGCTTCATATTCCCAGCAACTCCGTTCACCAATGCATTCTCCCCTGTCAGTAAACTTGGAAGGCAACCAAAACCGCTCTACA
The DNA here is from genome assembly GCF_011125445.2 of Fundulus heteroclitus. Classification (NCBI taxonomy): domain Eukaryota; kingdom Metazoa; phylum Chordata; class Actinopteri; order Cyprinodontiformes; family Fundulidae; genus Fundulus; species Fundulus heteroclitus. Next base: position 619,150 of record NW_023397088.1, on the reverse strand, counting down.
CAACACCGCAGAGCAGGTGACCCAAAGCTCTATGGTCATGAGCTTTGGGTCATGACCGAAAGAACGAGATCCCGGATACAAATGGCCGAAATGAGTTTTCTCCGTAGTGTGTCTGGGCTCTCCAATAAAGATAAGGTGAGGAGCTCAGTCATCCAGGGAGGACTCAGAGTAGAGCCTCTGCTCCTTCTCATTGAGAGGAGCCAGTTGAGGTGGCTCGGGCATCTGGTGAAGTGTTCCGGACACATCCCACCGGAAGAAGACCCAGAGGGAGACCCATGACACGCTGGAGGGACTGTCTCTCAGCTGGCCTAGGAATAAATGGATGGATGGATATAACATTGCTGGCACCTGCTGGGCATTACTGTGATTCTGAGGAAATTAAAAGGGGGCAGACTTAAAAAAACAGCATTGTCTGATTAGGATCTACAATAATGAAATCTTCTTTTGGGGTGGATAACTCAATTAAATTGAACTCAAAGACCAGATATGAAAGGGTTGTGAGGAAATACTGTTAATTCTTTGCAATAAGTCCCATATGTCAGCATAATGTCCAAAGAATGAAGGCAGAAATTTGTTAGTTTTGCACATTTTGAACAAAACCAATTAAATCTAGAATAGTGTAAAAGGCTACATTATGATTAACACATTCAGTGTCAACATCTATTTTAAAATCTCCCACTATAATAACCATGCCAGTGTTTAACAGTAAATCACATAAGAAGTTTGAGAACTGATCTACAAACTCAGAGTAAGGCCCTGGTGCTCAATACAAAAACAAACATAAGAGTTTTTATTGCTTTGAAGTTGGAATGATGGAACCTAAGGGTTAAACGTACAAAATAATTGTAGCTATTAATTGGCCTTGGACTAATTAATAAATTATACTTAAAGATTGTTGCTACTCATCGTCCTCATCACATTGTTCTGGTAATGTGGAAATTTAAATAATTAGAGGGAGTTGACTCCTTTGTACTAACACAGTCTTCTTGCAGCCAGGTTTCTGTGAGACAAATAAATCAATCTGATTATCAGAAATTAATTCATTAACTGTCATTGGAGAGAGATACCTTATATGTAATAAACACATTTAATTGTTTATTTTTTTGGTTCAAGTTGAGTCATATTGTTTTTTATGAGATTTTTATGGTTTGTGCCTTTTAGATCTGTTCCCAATCTGTTTCGTTTTGGCTGTGGGAAAGACACTGTCCCATTTGTGTAATGGGGGCTGGGGGGTAATTGTACAAGAGCTGCAGAGAGGTGGTTAAACTATGGCTCTGCTTCTTGGTCTGGACTCTGGGTTGTCAGCATCTTGGAGAACTAATAAGTCCGACCAGATTCCTCGAAAGAAGAGCTGCACCATCCAAAATGGGATGGATCAGCCCAGGTTTTTCCCAGAAAATTTGCCAGTTATTAATGTAGCCCACGTCGTGTTCCAAACACCATCTAGACAAAAAGCAGTTTAATGATTACATGATCTGCATTAAAGACAAGACAAAGCAGGGAGACAGAAAGGCATTGTTATTCGATTTTTGTCAGTAGTTTCTGAAAAACTGTTTGGATTTTCTCCAAACATAACTTGTTCATTCCAATGACAGAGTACCTAAACCTCAGCTGAGCGGTATTGTGTGTGTAGTCCAATGTAACCAGGACTGTTAAGACTCCTGCATTGGAAAAACCAAACAACTACATCTATACATTACCCAGCACAGAAGGGCCAGCAGCTCTAGGCAAGATTCAATAGTCCACTTGCACCTTACAAACAAAGGGCACTCTTTTGAAAATAATGATATCCAAATTTGGACAAGAGAACAGATGGTTTGAAGCTATCTTGGTCGAAAGAGAAAAGCCATCACTAAACAGAGAGGGAGGATTGTGCTTCCAATTTCCTAGTGTTTACAGCTCTATCCTCCAACACATTCCAAAGACATTACATCAGCAATCTTGTTATGATTCAGGTGATCAAGATTCCTCTCACACCAAGCAAAAACTTCTAATGACCCAGGACAGCGGTGGGTGGGTCATTGATTAGCATCTAACTTAGAACATGCCAAGGAGGAAGAGTCTCCATGCCCATTAAAAACAGCACACCGACTGCAGGGAGCCAGTGTAAGAATTTTAGAACTGGTGTGATGTTCTCTAATTTTTTAGTCTTACTGAGGACGTGGGCAACAGGGTTTTGGATCAACTGCAGCTGTCCGATCAACTTTTTTGGCAGACCTGTGAAAACACCATTGCAGTAATCAATTCTACTACAGATAAACACATGGATTCGTTTTTTCAAATCCTGCTGAGACATTAGTCGTTTAATCCTGGCAATATTCTTCAGGTGATAGAAGGCCACCCTTGTAATTGTCTATATATGCTTTTGGGGGTTCCGGTCTGAGTCCATCACTACACCCAAATTACGGGTTGATCATGTGTCCTAGTTGAAGCAACTGAAGCTGTGTGCAAACTTTTGATCGTTCCTCTATTGGAGCCAAAATCATTGCTTCAGTTTTGTTTTAATTCAGTTAAAGAACATTTTGGCACATCTATGCATTGATTTCTTCTAAGCATATACTCAGTCCTTATTGAGTTCATTGTCACTCAGTGACATGATGATGTAGAGCTGTGTGTCATCCATGTAGTTATGGTAACTGATGCTGGTGAAAATTCTCAGTCATCCAGGTCATGATCATTCCACAAAAGATTGAAGACGTTTCGCTTCTCATCCAGAAAGCTTTCTCAATTCAAATGTCTGGAGTAGTGTAGGTTCAAAGCTTTGTATTATTTCCCAAAAAGGCCTGGTTATGGCTTAGATAACATGCAAATTAAATAGAAACTGGTCCTCCCCTTAGCAATGGGAAGTCGTTAGGGTCATTGTTGGACTGCAACTTCACCAGAAACTGGTTCATCTCTTTGCAATGGTTTGTCATTAGGGTCATCGTTGGCCTGGTTTACAGGGGAGATGTTGTGATCACCTGCACGGAGGTGAGGATTGAGGTGAAAATTGGAAGGAATCAAACCTATTGCTTTGTTATAAGTTTTTGAAAGTTGAAACCTGTAACCTACTCCTCTGTTTAAAGTTGTTTTTTTCTCTCTTAACGTAAATGGCTTCATTCACCTCCCTTCTTTGTCTAAAATTTGAACATTTTGGTCCTCAAAAGAGTGTCCTTTGTCCTTAAGGTGTAGGTGTCCTTAGGACAAGACTTGGCGTTGAGCCATGCATCTGTGGAGAGGTTGTTTGGTTTTCTCCAATATAGAGATCAGAACATTCCTCACTGCACTGAACTGCATACACTACTCCACTCATCTTAGGTTTGGGGGTTTTATCTGATTCTGTTTCCTGACTCTGAGCCCGGATTCTGTCTTGGACCATCTAGCACTTCTGATTACCCAGCTCTTGACTTAAGAGTGTTTATTGACTAGTGGTAAGCACTAGGCCATCTCTCTCCATAGAAAGTAGTCCGAAATACAAAGGTCCAAAATCTCAGTAATAGATACAAGAAGACCACAAGAAAATATTAAGTTCAGTTTATGCCATGACGGTGCGTGGTCCCTGACACATATTGTGACAAATTAAAGGAATGTAGAAGACTATGAAACTCAGTGTGTATCTTGCTGCTGACCCATTGGCTGTTTCAGACAGGGATCTTAATGAAGCTAAACTTTATATAGGACATTGATAAATAGAAAAGGTTTAATGCTACTTGTTTGATTTGTGATCACCATCATCAAACAAATTGTGACTCTTCAATTATTAGCTCCATCAATTAAATATATTAAATGTTTTGAATAATGTGAGGTTGGTTTTCTCTATTTATACAAGTGACATAATTCACTGATAATTCACTGAAAATAAAGCTTTAAAAATCTTACTTTCAGTGAAAATTTTTTTTTAGTGTTGTTTATGAAGAGCTTTTGTGTCTCCATATTTCTCCTGCAATAGATAGCAGTCAGAGCTCAGCGTGAAGAAACAAGGAGGTTTGCTAACAGTCAACCAAGATGGCTGCTGCTAAAACTTTCAGTGTTCTGTTAAAACATGAATCCTAAGATGTTTTAACCTATTGCTCAGCTTCTTGGTCTCCAACTTTCTGGTCTTTAAATGAAACCAGAAACATAGCAGGTCTGCAATAGAACCATGACCTGAACATAATACAAGACTTGAACCATAACACAAGCCAGTATCTGACCCATGAACTGAAGAGATTCACTTTGTTGCTTCAAATACAGGGCATTGATTTAAAGATCAGATGTTCATCATGACATCACTGTTCAGTTATCCTACTTTTGTCTTTTTATCAAAGAGTATGTCTGAATTAACTAGAACTGAGTTTATTTTTTCTCTAATCACAGACTTAATGGCTGCAAACTCTCAGAGACTGAATTTGAAGTTGTAGCCTCCGCTCTGAAGTCTAACCCCTCTCATCTGACTGAAGTGGAAATAAGAGAGATCAATAGAGTGGAAGACTGTGGAATGAAGCATCTGTGTGAAATACTGGGAAGTCCAGCCTGTAAAGTGAAGATTCTGAGGTTAGTTTTCTCTGCTTATCCAACTCATTGACTGTTGAATTAACTCTTGTTTTGATTAATAACTTCATTCTAATGTTTAATGTTAATAAATGTTTTAATACAATTACTAGATGTTTTTACTTCATGAATGAATTGTTTCCTTATCTCAGATTCTTAGACTATTGATATATATATATTCATTTACAATTGTTTATACTTAAAAAGGTTTTGGACTAATGCAGAACATAGAACAAGTTTAACATAAAAGAACATAAAAAAGAACACACAACACAAGTCTTAATGAATTGCTTTGGTCATTAAACCTGGTAATCAGTAAACTAGAAACATACAGCTATAATGTCATACAAATGCAATCTGCAATTAAGTACTAGAATCATGCTTGTTGCAGCAGTATCACAACCACATAAGTGTGTGTGTGTGTGTGTGTGTGTGCTTCCAAATCTGACAGTTTCAATCCCAAACACAACATAAATCCCACCAGGCCTAAAAAAGCCTAAATCTCCATCTCTCTTAAACTCATGTTAAAATCATGGAATTTCATTACACACATAATAATGACTTTTCCAAACATAATAAATCACAAACTATTTGTAAACAAGTGAACTAGCATGTGCAATCAGGCATCATAATACCCTACATAGATCACTTTGGGTGGTCAGATCAAGAATAGCAAAATTGTACTGTAGCAAAATGACATAGGACAGCGTTAAGGGAGAGAGAGATGGTGTCGCACTGAAAAAAGAAGGCAGGACAGCTAGTAGGTTCAGGAAGCTAACTTCAACAACCTAAATAAAAAGATCTTCTCTACCAGCTTCTTGACATTGTGTGATGTATTGTATGTGTGTTTTGGGGGAGGGAGGGAAACAGAAGCAAGGAAAACCAAGACCTAGTAGCATGAGTATTATAACTACCACTGCTTACATAAATAATGCAAAGTAAAAACCTCTGTTTTCAATTCAGTTTTATTTATATAGCACCGATTCACAACAAATGTCATCTCAGGGCACTTTATAAATTAAAATGTAATCAAATAATACAAAAATATTGGTCAAAAATGTTCTTATCTAACTCAGCAGTTTGCTGTAATTCACCCTCATATCTGGGAGACCAACCAACACAAGGAGTATATTAAATAACCCTTTAAGCCCAGGAGGTTTTAAGAGCAATTTCTGCCTGAAATTACAGCTACAAAGTTATAAAATGTAAATGTAAATTTTAGCAATTTTGAGACACTAAGGCATTAACAAAAAAATTTCAAGTGAATCCACTCATACAAATGTTATGTCAGATTTATAGGTGATTAAACCAAGGGAAAATCTAATTTTCTAAACCAGAGTTCTAAAATTATCACCGTGTCACGGTTTTGGTGTAGCAAGGACCTAGAAGGCAACGGGGCGGAGACAAGCGCATGATGTTAAGGAGATTTTAATGAAGGTAAAACTTCAAAGAAACTCAGGCTCAGGAACAAAATTCAGGGCAGCGGCAACACAGGGAGTACAGGGGACCACAGGGGAGAATGCAGAATGACCCGACAACGGGGAAACCAAAACACAAAACTTGAATACAGCTGGGAATCAAGGGAACGCAGGTGAGACAAATCAACTAATTGAGTCCATGGCTCGAAGGTCCTGACACACTGCAAAACTACATGAAAACCCTCATTAAAATGTAGGACCATCCTCTGGCTTTGTACATCCATATCTTGCAGAAATTCTGTACTGAATCAGCTAACATTCAGTAGGTATTTTCCCAGACAGCTACGATGGACTGGCAGTCTGTCCAGGGTGAACCCCGCCTCCCGCCCATTGACAGCTGGAGATAGGCACCAGCACCCCTCGAGACCCCAACAGGGATAAGCGTGTCAGAAAATGGATGGAAGGATGGATGTCCCAGACAGGCCTTTGATTTTGGCACAGTTTATCCAAATATGCCAAAACTGTTACAAAAATGTTTTTAACCTTATAAAAAGAAACAGGTCAAATAAGAGCCTTTGAGAGACTGAGCCTGTGCTTCATCACCATGTACCATAGTGCACACCAATGTTCCCTTGAAGCTGCACAGATCCACAATCGGGCATGGCATCTGGATTCAGCTTGCACAGCAAATCTATGCTGCACAGTAAATTAAATCCAAGCTGAACTGTAAATAAAATCATAATAATAATAAATCAAGTTTTTTGTACCATTTTGCAACTCTGGTGAGATGGTTTTCCACTGTGAATGGGTGGGGTAGACACTTTTATAGTTGGGCAGGCTGCGGTGTGCATCTTTGTTCTTGGCCTTGTTTCAGAAAAAAATGGATCTACCCTGAGTAGAAAGCTTCTGCTCTGAGTAGTTCTACCTCACTCTGTCATATTCGATTTTCATTTTCCAAACAGGTAATATCAATCAGGTAACTAAACTCCAGTCATCCAGGAGTTGAACGCAAGGAGGAGCATGAAAGAAGCCCTCCTCGATAGAACGCAGATAAGTGATTCAGCATGATAACGGCAGGAAATGAGAATCCTGGAAGAAAAGCTAAAAAAGTAAATGCATGAGTAATAAGAGAGGTACTTGAAACAATTAAATCTGTTTTCTCACACTTCACTCACTCAGCACAAAAAGTGGGGGCACATTGATTACGAAAGGCATTGAAAGGACATGGCAGCAAAGGACGAATTATGAAAATACAGATTAGGTAAGTGTAATGATCAGAGGGAGAGGACCCAGAATTCAACCAGACCAGCAGAGGTTTCTTTAAAAAGAAGCTCTTTAATCACAAAATCAAAAACAGGGGAAAAATCCAAAGAGGCTGTCGAACAAAAAGATGGCACAAAAAAAACAGACGAGCAGGGCAGACAAGGCAGGAACAGACAGGACAGAATGGCTCAGGTTTCTGGAGAAAAAGGGGTCAAAAATCCAAAAAGCAAACCAACATACAGAATTTGCAGGAGGAGACTCACCCATACTCAACAGGACGACCTGGCACTGATGTCTGGTCTCAACAGTTTATATGGAGGTGGAAGCAGGTCAAACCGGTGAGAGGGGATTGCAGCAGGGGTGAAGTTAGGCAGGTGTGCAGAATAAGTAATTAGACCAGACATCAGTGCTGAGGCTCAAAACAAGAACAGATAAAAAAAAACTAAACTAAGAAGCTTCTAAAGACCTAACAGGATAAACTAAAACAGTAAACAAGAATCCAGACAAGACAGAACTCAAAACAGCCAGATAATAAAAGACAGGAGAGAGAAGGAAAACTAAAAACTAACATAAACCAGAACAGAACTTGGAATATTACAGTAAGGTTGAGTTATACGTCTGTCTTATGTTTACCCACACTCAACTGAAGCATTATTTGGCTATATTCAATATATGGAATTAATGATGGGATGGTGGGAGTTATTGAAATCAGAAATCAGAAGTACTTTAATTCCAGAGGGAAATTACAGTACATAACTGATATGTTCATCTTTTTGCCAGCATTGTTTATCCATCTTTCTAAAGATAAGTTGACACAGATTTTCTTGTAGGTATACAGGTCCTTCTCAAAATATTAGCATATTGTGATAAATTTAATTATTTTCCATAATGTAATGATAAAACTTGAACATTCATATATTTTATATTCATTGCACAGTAACTGGAATATTTCAGGTCTTTTATTGTCTTAATAAGGATGATTTTGGCATACAGCTCATGAAACCCCCAAATTCCTGTCTCACAAAATTAGCATATTTCATCCAACCAATAAAAGAAACATGTTCTTAATACAAAAAAGTCAACCTTCCAATAATTATGTACAGTTATGCAGTCAATACTTGGTCAGGAATCCGTTTGCAGAAATGACTGCTTCAATGCGGTGTGGCATGGAGGCAATCAGCCTGTGGCTCTGTGGAGGTGTTATGGAGGCCCAGGATGCTTCGATAGCAGCCTTTAGCTCATCCAGAGTGTTGGGTCTTGCGTCTCTCAACTTTCTCTTCACAATATCCCACAGATTGTCTATGGGGTTCAGGTCAGGAGAGGTGGCAGGCCAATTGAGCACAGTGATACCATGGTCAGTAAACCATTTAACAGTGGTTTTGGCACTGTGAGCAGGTGCCAGGTCTTGCTGAAAAATGAAATCTTCATCTCCATAAAGCTTTTCAGCAGATGGAAGCATGAAGTGCTCCAAAATCTCCTGATAGCTAGCTGCATTTATCCTGCCCTTGATAAAACCCAGTGGAGTAACACCAGCAGCTGACATGGCACCCCAGACCATCACTGACTGTGGGTACTTGACACTGGACTTCTGGCGTTTTGGCATTTTCTTCTCCCCAGTCTTCCTCCAGACTCTGGCACCTTGATTTCCAAATGACATGCAAAACCTACTTTGGACCACTGAGCAACAATCCAGTGCTGCTTCTCTGTAGCCCAGGTCAGGCGCCTCTGCCATTGTTTCTGGTTCAAAAGTGGCTTGACCTGGGGAATGCGGCACCTGTAGCCCATTTCCTGTACACGCCTGTGCACAGTGGCTCTTGATGTTTCTACTCCAGACTCAGTCCACTGCTTCCGCAGGTCCCCCAAGGTTTGGAATCGACCCTTCTCCACAATCTTCCTCAGGGTCCGGTAACCGGTTAATTTGTTGATTCAGATGATTAGGTTCAGAGCTCGTTTAGAGACCCTTTTCATGATATGCTAATTTTTGATAAAACACTATTAATCTTAACACGTTGTGGTCTTACTGTAAAAAAGTCAAAAACTCAGGCTGTAGGAACAGGATCAATGTTATGGGAGTCCCTTAGTCTTTACACTAATATGTGTGGCTGAATGCAATGAAAGCCAGACAAGAAATCAATCAAAAAAAGAGAAGCAAAGGACTTTGTTGCCTCAAGATGAGATTAAACAAGGTTCAGCAAGGTGCCATCTGCATTTTCACTACCCCCGCCTGACCTATGAGCATATTGCATTGGGTCCAAATTATTTTGGACCTAGGTCAGATGTGATTCCTTCCCAATTTTTCCAAAACTCTCCATAAAAAGGAGGTTAGTGCAACAGTTATGAAGACATGAAGTGAAGTGATTTTGGAGATCCAGATTTGGATATTTGAGCAATAATAGAGTTCTTCCAGAGCAAATGAACCTTAAGCTGGAAGGATATTGAACAAATAAAACTAAAAACATTTGGTAGCTGTACAGCACAGTTCTTGAGGACCTGACCACCAATGCCATCTGGGCCTGGACTTTTCTTTTCTTAAAGAAAGCTGTGGGTAGAACATCAAGACAGCAGGACGAGGAACATAGCTGGTGCATGGTTTAGTTTAAGCTTTTGTGGTTTATTTGGCTGAGTTGGGACATTTTGCCGAGATCAGTTCTAGTTGGAGACAGCTTTGGTACTAAACTTGATATGGAAGTACAAGCTGCTCTTCTTATCTTTTGTATTTTTTTAGTAAAATAGTTATCAAATCTGTTCCAGGGCCTGGTTGAGTGGAGTTCAGATACCACAGTCACAGAAGGATTTGTTAACCTCAAAACTGTATCTAATAAGAGACAAACATTATTAATGTTTTTGCGGATCTAAGAATTGGTGCAGCGTCTGCTGTGAAGCGGGCGCTGTACCGATCCGTTGTGGTGAAGAGAGAGCTGAGCCAAAAGGCGAAGCTCTCGATTTACCGGTCGATCTACGTTCCTACCCTCATCTATGGTCACGAGCTTTGGGTCGTGACCGAAAGAACGAGATCCCGGATACAAGCGGCTGAAATGAGTTTTCTCCGTAGTGTGTCTGGGCTCTCCCTTAGAGATAGGGTGAGGAGCTCAGTCATCCGGGGAGGACTCAGAGTAGAGCCGCTGCTCCTCCACGTCGAGAGGAGCCAGTTGAGGTGGCTCGGGCATCTGGTCAGGATGCCTCCTGGACGCCTCCCTGGAGAGGTGTTCCGGGCACGTCCCACCGGGAGGAGACCCAGGGGAAGACCCAGGACACGCTGGAGGGACTATGTCTCCCGGCTGGCCTGGGAACGCCTTGGGATTCCTCCTGAGGAGCTGGCCCAAGTGGCTGGGGAGAGGGACGTCTGGGCCTCCCTACTGAAGCTGCTACCCCCGCGACCCGACCCCGGATAAGCGGAAGACGACGGACGGACGGACGGATCTAAGAAGAAACACATCCATGCATTTTTCAGTTTAAAGGTATATTTGTAAAGACCCTCTTTATAGATGTGAAGTTAACCTGGAGTATAGCCTTTGTTCAACTACATCCAGCTTTTTGACGCTCCCTTTTTTCACTTCTATCTGTTGGAGGTCTTCTCCGTGGAGATTTTTTTCTTCTCAGAAGTAACCTTCATTCTAATTGGAGCTGTGCAGTCAATGATGTCTGAAACTTTAGACTGAAAGTTATGCATTGGTTCATTTAATAACTTACAGGGCAAAGTTGAAGTAGAAGAGTAAACTTGGTTTAAAGTTTCCATGGTATCATCCTTAAAGATGTATTTTGTTATGATGTCTGTTTGGCTGGCCGAGTCAATGGAAATTATGCTTTCAAAAGTAACAGAAATGTGATCATTTAGGACAACACCAGTTACATTGACCTTGAAAAAAACAACCCAAAAATACATTTGAATAGCTTTGTTTCAAAGATCACAAGCAGGTAGCTTGGCCTGTTAGCTCCAGGCCATAACCTCAGTTAAACCTTAAAAACACAGTGAAAACACATTTAAAATAAACAGTTTTAAATTGCTTAGTTCCAGACAAACTTTCCCTGTTCATTTCTGCCAAATTTCTGCTCTTATGTCAAGTTTGATGACTTGACCAACGAAGCGGTTGGTTGTAGGTTTTATGGAATCTCAGTAGGTGTTCCGTTGTTAGAATGTTTCAGTCTTATATTATGGTTATCAGATAGAGTCTGATTTTATTTTTTTTCCTACCTGAAGCCCTACAGCAGCTATGGTGAAACTACTGAGATTATTTTTTGTGTGATTGTAATTATTTTCGTTATTATTGTAACACATTCATCTGAAATTTATTCCTGAATTTGTTTGTTTTCCAATTCAATTTTATTTATATAGTGCCAATTCACAACTTCTCATCTCAAGGAACTTTACAAAGTCAACTTCAATCAAATCACACAGATTGGTCAAAAGGTTTTCTAACCAAGGAAACCCAGGAGATTGCAACAAGTTTACAAGGAGCATTCACTCTCCCTGAAAGAGCGTAGAGCCACAGTGGACAGTCTGTATTGTTGATGGTTTTGCAGCAATCCCTCATAATTAGCATGCATGAAGCAAGAATGGAGAGGAAAACTCCCCTTTAATGGGAAGGAAAAACCTCCAGCAGAACCAGGCAGAGTGTGAACGATGATATGCCTCGACTGACTGGGGATTAGAGAAGACAGAGCAGAGACACAAAAAGCACAGAAGCACACACTGATCCAGGAATCCTATTATATGGTAAGAGTGGCTGATCAGCCTCCCCTGAATGATGTCACTGTTAACAGAATACCAGGCCTGATGTACCTAGTATGAAGAGAAAAAAAGTTTAAAGTTGAAATAACAAAAAATGCAAATTGGAGAATGGGAAAATTCAGCAGCGTGATGAAAATAGACCCTGATGTCGTTCAGCAACCTAAGTCTATAGCAGGATAACTGCAAAGATACCTGAGGGTAACTCTTCACCAGGAAAAAAAAACATGCCGCTCTAACTGTAAACTTTGTCAAAAACAGAAGGTTTTATGCTTAGTCTTAAAGGTAGACAGGGTGTCTTCCTCACAGACTAAAACTGTAAGTTAGTTCCAAAAGAGAGAAGCCTGATAACAGTCTCCTATTCTACTTTTAGAGTCTCTAGAAACCACCAGTAGACCTGCAGTCCGAGAGTGAAGTGCTCAGTTAGGAATATATGGGCAAATCAGATCTAAGATATATGATGGACCATGATTATTAAGGGCTTTATATGACTGACAGACAATTTGAAATTATAGGAAGCCAATGAAGGGAAGCTAAAATTGGAGAAATATGATCCTTTTTGTTGATTTTCATCAGAACACTTCCTGCAGCATTTTAGATAAGCTGAAGGCTTCTGTCAGGTTCAAACACCTAAAACATTCATTAACAACACAAGAAGAAGAGACAACAATGAGGTTTGGTTTTCAAATTATCTTGCAAGGAGAGGAGCTGAGATGCCTAATACAGATCTCCAAACTCACTGTAAAGCACTCCGCCCACTCCTTTCTTTTTATTAGGCATTGTCAAGCTAAGGGGTAGGGATAAGCAAAACAACTGTGACCTTCAAGATAGTACCAAGCAGTTCACACAGTTCAGTTATCCGTAAGCACTCCAGATGTCTGAATAGAGTTCATAAAAACACTTTTTATAGTCACAACATAGTTGTCTGCTTTCTGCAGGCCTTCTGCAAAGATGAGAGAAAGATCAGCCACATGAAATACACTTTAATATCTAAAACCTTAAAACGTCTTAGTAGTAAAGAGTAAATATATATGATAAATGCAACATAGTACATAAGGTAAATAGTAAGAATAATTCTATCATTCCCCCCGTTATCATTTAATATACTCTTTGTCTCATATCACTTCTTTGTCTTAAAAAGTAGCAGCTTATTAATAGAGTCACTTGGTGCAACCGCTGAAACACAATAGTAATCTGTAAGCATGAGAGCTTCTCAAAGCAAAGTGAAAGCTAAAATAAAATAGAAAATAAAAAATAAGCCTTGCCTTCTGTTCCAATAACGAGTAAATTGAATCATACGTAGTAATGGCAGGTAGTAAATGAGCTAAAAAGCACACTCCAGACCAATCAGCAGGCAGATACAAATATGATCTAATTCCACACATCCAAACCATGTTCTTAAGACATGAATATTTTTCTCTGCTGGGAAAATTTACCACATCTGCGGTTAAGTTACCTGTACCATACAGTTTACTTCCGTCTGGCAAGCTGTAAGATTAAGGGTTAAAACATAGCGTGCTGGAAATGAAGATCCTTGAATTGTATAAGAGTCAGATCTAACCACACATGACTTGGAGGAGTGATTTCTATGGGTCATTGCACATGAAGCAGGTATGATTACTTTACAACCTAATGTCCTTCCCAGAAAATGAGGTGCGGATTCTTCCTGCTCTAAACAGATGTCTACTAACTCGAAACCTGTTATGGTGTGGCATACTGAGCAAGCAGTGGGTTGAAACTCCTACCCAATGATTAGATACATGATTAATATAATTTACATGTAATACAGTTTATGTTCAGACTGCTAAAGTTGTGTTTTCTGTTAAGGAAAGTTTGTTTTGTTGTTTGAAGATGAGTGATGGAGCAGTATGCACTGGCTAACCCCGACCAGCAGGGGGCGCGTTCGCTACACTGTGTGTTCTAGGTTATTCAGAGAATAAGAACACATGAATGTGAAGTATAATTGTGTGTGGCGAACTGTGTGGTTAAAAATAACTTTTGGCTCCTTGCAGGTAAGAAGGGGGGGTTAGAATTGGATAGTAATTGGTAAAAGCGAGTTTATGATCTCAGCCGATTTAGGGTATTGTTTATGACTGTTGTGTGGCAAATACAAAGTACCGAAAATGGTTAGCTTATCGTTAGCGCCAGTTGCTAACTACCTTGGGTGAGCGTGGGGCTGGGGAAAATAAACAGTGAGCCTGCACTCCGTGGGAGGAGTTTGTCAGCCTGTGTAAATAAGCTAAAATACGGAATGATTTATTTGATTAATGGTAATTTGATTAACGTTGACAAGGTTTGTTAAATATGATTGGTTCACTCTATTTGAGCAAATTTGCTAGACAATGTATAACAAAACTGATCTGAAAAAGGTGCTATGTATATGATTTTTCTGTGTTTGGAATAGATTCAAAGGCTATGATTTATTGTTAATATGTGGTGCAAAAGTTCAGAATTACACTGTGTGTTCTAGGTTATTCAGAGAATAAGAACACATGAATGTGAAGTATAATTGTGTGTGGCGAACTGTGTGGTTAAAAATAACTTTTGGCTCCTTGCAGATTACAATAAAGCTGATTCATCAAGTTAAATTTGTAGTGGAGGACAGTTTCATTCTGGACCACGCTACATATTTTGGTAGCAGAGGATGGTTGGTTCAGCCCACAGCCCAGTCGCATAAAAGTGAAGACACACCAACCAGAGCAGCATCATGGAGGAGGCTAGGGACGAAGTCAGCAGGATATTACTGACGCTGGAGGAGAAGGAGCTCATTCCCCTATGTGAGCATCTAAAGTGTAGCGCACCTGTCGGGGGTTTCGCCAGCAAAACAAGACGCACCCTAATCAGGTTGGTGGAGAAAACACTAGATGAAATACAGGAGGGTGAAGAGTCCACAGAGTCATATCAGACGTATCTCCAGCATGTATTGTCCCATCTGGCCTCTCTGAATCCGACATTGGGAGAGAATGAGGCTGAGATTGTAGTTCAGGAGGAAAGTGAGTTAGAGAAGTTGAAAATGCAGTACCAGATATTACAGCAGCAGATGGAAAAGGAAATCGGGGCATTGGAGGAAAAGATAAAGCGGAGGACACAGGCAGCAGGAGGAGACACTGCGTCTGTCCTCATTACTACAAAAGAAGTGGACACAAAGCCTGCCACCACCACACCAGCCAGACTGCCTGAGGTTACGCTGAGGCGGGAGTTCCGGATAATGGGACAGATCGGGGAAGCAGGACAAAAGGACAAATTGTCCTACACAAGCCTCATAAACCAGATCGAGTCGGCACTACAGAAAGGACATGGAGAAGCGGAGATCATTGAAGCAGTCACACGTGCTGTGAGCCCAGGTCTTCATCTTCGGGAGATGCTGGAAATAAAGCGAGGACTGACCCTACCCACCCTGAAGACCATACTCAAGGGTCACTATAAAGTGGATTCTTCCTCTGACCTACTGCATCGTCTGATGAACATGACACAAGATCCAAGGGAGTCAGCCCAGAACTTCTTATTCAGAGCAATAGAACTGAAAGAGAAGCTAATGAGAAAATTCAGCGATGATGATGAAAGTGAAGAAGGTGAGCAGTTTAGTCCTGAGCTAATTCAGAGAAAATTCCTCCGCTCTATAGAGACTGGTCTTTACAGTGATGCGGTTAAGTTCCAGCTCAAGCCGTATCTTTGCGACCGTACTGTCACAGATGAGGTGTTAATTGAGCGTATCAATGAGGCAACAAACTTAGAACATGAGAGACAACAAAAACTGAGGAAGACAGTCATGAACAAGCCTCCAAAAGTCAGTGAAGTGCAGGCAGAAGTGTACCCATCTGACGCCTCAGCAGCAGCAGTAGATACTGTTAACCATGAACAAGGGGGAAGAAGTAAGAAATATCAAGGACCCAAAGCAGAGGCCAAAGCGGAGCTAGACTCAATAGAAGCGCTGAAGGCTGAGGTGCTAGAAATTAAGAACTTGGTGTTACAGACGGTGGAGGCCACACAAGTTAGATTGGCCGAGCGAACATTCACACCCAGCCGTACTCGGCTCAGGGGTTGTAGGGCATGTCAGGAAGCCCAGATGGGTGACGCCTGCAGACATTGCTTTAAGTGTGGGCAAGAGGGACATCTCTCCAGAGGATGTCGACGGACCAGAGAGCAGCAGGGAAACGAGATGGGGCTGCCGAGCCGGGACCCTCGGTAGCCCATGAATCATCACGTCTCACCATACAGCAACCTGCCTCTCCTCATGCACCACCTCAAATCTCAACAGTTAACTATCTTCCACCACGACGCAAGGAAAAACTCATCAAGTTAATTGCTAAGAGGCACACTGTCCATTGCACATTAGATACAGTTCCAGTAGTAGCATTATGGGACTCAGGTGCTCAGGCAACAATCATTAATGACGAATGGAGAAAGCTACACTTACCACACAGCACGGTGCGGCCTCTCAGTGAGCTGTTAGGCTCGGACATTGTATTGGGAGTTGCAGCCAACCAGACTGAAATCCCCTTTATGGGCTGGGTGGAAGTAGAATTTAGGCTAGGGAAAGACTGCGCCCTGACAAAACCACTTCTAGTACCTGTTCTAGTGTCAAGTGACCCACACGTAGCAGTAGAACCTATAATCGGCTACAATGTGATAGAAGAAATAACAGGAGAGAGTAGTAAGACAACAAAGTCAGAGACCACTCATACAGTGAGTCAAGCCTTTCAGATAACAGTCAAGACCGCACAAGCTGTGCTTCAGCTTATTCATGCCCCTACTAGTGAGGAAGATGTAGGGATTGTGCATACAGGAAATAGAACACTCACTCTAGGTGCTGAACAGGTCACCACAGTGTATGTTACCATCAACACTGGGGCTCAATATCATGGCCAAGACCTGCTGCTAGTCCCAAACGAAGAGCTAACATTGCCAGAGGGGGTAATGATAGAGGAGGGTCTAGTCAGTGTCCCCAGGAAAAGGTCAGGTTATGTACCAGTCCCCATTGCCAACACAAACAAACACAGTGTAACCCTAACCCAGCGCACTGTTTTGGGTCACCTGCAGACAGTGAAGACTGCCTACGCGGCCAGCATTGAGCAGATGAACAGGGGGGAGAGGGTAAAGCCAGCAACTCCAACAGCATCAGCCCCAGGCAGTAACAATTAAAAAAAAAAAAACCTGCCTGGTGGGACCCTCCGGTTGACCTCAGTCACCTAAACGAGGAGCAAAGTAGGATCGCCAAACAGCTGCTCAGAGAAGAGTGTCACGCGTTTGCATATGACGATGACGACATCGGCTCAATCCCCTCACTGAAACTCCACATCACGCTGCACGACACCACCCCAGTAAGAAAAACGTACATGTCCGTCCCAAAGCCACTCCACCAGGAGGTAAAAGAGTATATCCAAGACTTGTTGAATCGGGGTTGGATTACTCCTTCACGCTCTCCGTATGCCTCACCAGTCGTGTGCGTACGAAAGAAGGATGGAACGTTAAGGCTGTGTTGTGACTACAGGGAGCTGAACAAAAAGTCAGTCCCTGATCGCCACCCTATACCCCGAATACAAGACATGCTCGACTCCCTCACTGGCAGCTCCTGGTTCTCCATACTAGACCAGGGGAAGGCCTACCATCAGGGGTTCTTGGACGAGGAAAGCCAGCCCCTGACAGCTTTCATAACTCCCTGGGGCCTGTACCAGTGGGTCCGAATTCCATTTGGGTTGAGTGCAGCACCTGCAGAATTCCAGAGGAACATGGAAGACTGTTTGCGTGGCTTGAGAGATGTAATGTGTCAACCGTATCTAGATGACAATCTTGTCCATAGCTCAAGTTTTGAAGACCACATTGAGCACCTGAGGACTGTGTTACAGAGATACCAGGAACACGGGGTGAAACTCAGTCCCCGAAAGTGTGAAGTGTTAAAGAGGAAGGTGAGATTTCTGGGACGGTTAGTGTCGGGAGAGGGCTACACCATGGACCCCTCTGAGGTGGCCCCAGTCCAAGCATTAAAGGAGAAAGCACCCACAACAGTGGGAGAACTGAGAAAGGTGATGGGATTCCTCTCATACTACCGAACATATATCCCAAACTTCTCCAGAATAGCCCAGCCTCTCTACCAGCTGCTATCAACATCAGATCAAGGGAGTGGAAAGAAGGTCAGGGTCACAACCAGGAAGAAAGGTAACCTCTCACCTAACACTCCTATCCAATGGACAGTTGACCACCAACAGATATTAAACTCTCTCATAGACAAGTTGATAGAGCCTCCCCTGCTTGGATACCCAGATTTGACCCAACCATTCATCCTCCACACGGACGCATCCCAGGAAGGATTGGGAGCTGTACTATACCAGAGACAGAATGGTAAGATGGTAGTTATAGGCTATGGTTCCAGGACTCTAACCCCGCCTGAAAAGAACTACCATATGCACTCGGGGAAATTAGAGTTTTTAGCGCTAAAATGGGCAATATGTGAAAGTTTTCGGGATTACCTTTATCATGCCCCACACTTTGTAGTATATACAGACAACAATCCCTTAACGTATATTCTCTCGACAGCTAAGCTTAATGCGACAGGTCATAGGTGGGTGGGTGAGCTGTCTGAATTTGACTTCTCGATTAAGTATAGACCAGGAAAGAGTAACGCAGATGCGGATGGGTTATCCCGCATGCCATTAGACATAAATGCGTTAATGACACAGTGTACAGAGGAGGTGGGTCAGGAAGTGTTTGGTGCAGCAGTGCAGGGTCTCCGTGTGCAGTTAGACATCCCTCCAGTCTGGGCAGCTAGCGTCCCCATAGAAGCACTAGATTTAGTGAGAGATCCAAGTGCACACCCCCAGACCAAGTCCCTGACGCCAGAACAGATTCGCGACAGTCAGGAAAAAGATCCTGTCATAGGCCGAGTCCTGCATTACAAGAGGAACAATCAGCATCCGTCCAGGAGAGCACTTAAAGCTGAGCCAGCGGATGTAGGGGTATTAATGAGACAGTGGGCAAAGTTGTATGTCGATGGGGATGGAATCCTCTTCAGGAGAGCAGGAGATAAACACCAGCTTCTCCTCCCGAAAGAGCATCATCAAAGAGTATTCCACGAGCTGCACAGAGAAATGGGACATCTTGGGGTTGAGAGGACCTTAAACCTGATCCAAGATCGGTTCTACTGGGCCCGGATGCACTCCGACATAGAACACTTTGTCACTCAAGAATGTGAGTGTATCAAGGCAAAGCAACCTCACAAAGCGACCAGGGCTCCCATGACAACCATTGTTACAACACGGCCAGGCGAGATGGTATGCATTGACTTTCTGCACTTAGAGACATGCAAACAGGGGTTCGAGTACATTCTTGTTGTGATAGATCATTTTACTGGTTTCGCCCAAGCCTATGCCACGAAAAATAAGTCTGCCAGAACTGTGGTTGATAAACTATTCAATGATTTTGCCCTGCGTGTTGGATTTCCAGAGAGGATTCACCACGACATGGGGAGGGAGTTTAACAACCAGTTAATGGATCAACTACGGAGGAGCTGTGATGTGCGTGGGTCCCATACCACATGTTATCATCCTCAAGGTAATGGGAAATGTGAAAGATTTAACAGGACCATCTTATCCATGCTCCGCACCCTCACAAGTGAACAGAAGGCTGACTGGAAAAGCTCATTGACGAAACTGGTGCATGCGTACAACTGCACCCGCAGTGGGGTCACAGGGTTCTCTCCTTACTACTTGCTTTATGGAAGGTCACCCCGTTTGCCAGTAGACCTGCTTTTCAACCTACAGCCCAGAGAAGCAAAAGAGACTTATGCTGAATATGTACAGAACTGGCGGAAACGGATGCAACAAGCCTATGAGATCGCATCTAAAACAGCAGCCCAGGAAGCTCTACGAGGCAAGAAAGGTTATGACAAAAGATCATTTGGAGCCGACTTGCAACAGGGTGGACGAGTGCTTGTACGGAACCTGTCAGAGAGGGGTGGCCCTGGGAAACTGCGGGCCTATTGGAAACCTAAAGTGCATGTGGTGGTGAGGAGGAGGAGCAGTGACAGCCCAGTGTATGAAGTGGCACCAGAGGGAGGAGGCAAGAGTCGTGTGTTGCATAGGAATCTTCTACTCCCATGTGACAGTCTGCCCCTGGAAAAACCAGAACCAGGTCCTGCTAAACGCGAAACAAAGATACAGGCAGGGACAAGAACAAGAGGGCAGCAAATCACGGAGCCAGAGAACGATTCGGACAGTGATGATGTTGAGCTGGTGTGTCGGTTCCCATACCACCGGGAACTAAGTCAGAGAACTGCAGTCTTAGACCCAGAGGCGGAGCCATTTACACCATCTCCCACCATGCAAAATGGAGTGCCAGATCTGGAAGACGGAACGGTTGCTCAGGAGGACGCAGAGACTGACAATAGAGGAATCACAGCTGATGGAGGTGAGGTGGAAGACACTACAGAGGCCAGGGACGGTCTACTAGAGTCATCAGAGGAAGATGATTTTCACCTGCCACCAGTGACAAGCTACCCACAGCGACAAAGGCACCGTCCCCAGATTCTGACCTACAACGCCTTGGGTGAACCAACGTGGGTGAAAGCTGGTGCAGAGAGCCTGCGTGTCGTGAGTATGACCTCAGCCTGCAAACCACCGACCATGTGGCGACCCTGGACATCACTAGACACTGAAGTAATGAGTTGAACTCACACAAACATTACTCTAGTTTGGAGAAAATGGACTTGGTGAAATTCCATGGAGTGTAAAGAAGAGACATTTCCAGGAGAACATATTGAAATAATACTGTACAGATAGAGATACTGGTAACAGACTAAAAGAACTGAGGCCGATATGAGTTCTGTTACAATTGAGAGTTGATCTGATTGGGGTCCACAGTACAGTAGCTGATGTTTACTGGTATTGAGCTAAATGGGCCGGATACTTTGATAAATGGGTACTAATTGAACTTGATGTCAAGGGCCACATTAAATAAAATGTAACATCAATAGGTAATACCATGTTTCGGTAAGAAAATTCGATATGTGACAGGGTACATTTTGGGTATCAGAAATGTCTGAGGACATTTATTATTGGGGGGGAGAGTGTGGCATACTGAGCAAGCAGTGGGTTGAAACTCCTACCCAATGATTAGATACATGATTAATATAATTTACATGTAATACAGTTTATGTTCAGACTGCTAAAGTTGTGTTTTCTGTTAAGGAAAGTTTGTTTTGTTGTTTGAAGATGAGTGATGGAGCAGTATGCACTGGCTAACCCCGACCAGCAGGGGGCGCGTTCGCTACACTGTGTGTTCTAGGTTATTCAGAAAATAAGAACACATGAATGTGAAGTATAATTGTGTGTGGCGAACTGTGTGGTTAAAAATAACTTTTGGCTCCTTGCAGGTAAGAAGGGGGGGTTAGAATTGGATAGTAATTGGTAAAAGCGAGTTTATGATCTCAGCCGATTTAGGGTATTGTTTATGACTGTTGTGAGGCAAATACAAAGTACCGAAAATGGTTAGCTTATCGTTAGCGCCAGTTGCTAACTACCTTGGGTGAGCGTGGGGCTGGGGAAAATAAACAGTGAGCCTGCACTCCGTGGGAGGAGTTTGTCAGCCTGTGTAAATAAGCTAAAATACGGAATGATTTATTTGATTAATGGTAATTTGATTAACGTTGACAAGGTTTGTTAAATATGATTGGTTCACTCTATTTGAGCAAATTTGCTAGACAATGTATAACAAAACTGATCTGAAAAAGGTGCTATGTATATGATTTTTCTGTGTTTGGAATAGATTCAAAGGCTATGATTTATTGTTAATATGTGGTGCAAAAGTTCAGAATTACACTGTGTGTTCTAGGTTATTCAGAGAATAAGAACACATGAATGTGAAGTATAATTGTGTGTGGCGAACTGTGTGGTTAAAAATAACTTTTGGCTCCTTGCAGATTACAATAAAGCTGATTCATCAAGTTAAATTTGTAGTGGAGGACAGTTTCATTCTGGACCACGCTACAATGGCACAAGTTAAATTAGTCACATCAGAAAACTTACGTATCCTTTCGGTCTTATGGTGTAAAATGGTCTCCACTAACCTGTTAGGTTGATGACTAGGAAAAAAAAGGTTGCTAGAATATTGGCAGTGTCAATAGAAACAGGTAATAACAATGGTTGGTTATTAAAAGCATGTAGAATAAAAAAAAAACACCAACAACTGTCATTTCTCGTTTTCCGTGCAGTCTGATGGATTAGTTGTTACTAGATGTTATGAGCATGATCATGAAAGTCACTGAAGTGATGGGGATCTCTTCGAGTCAACTGATGGGTGTGATTGGTGTGATTACTCAGTTTAGTCACACATTGTTCGTGTTGTACCTTTTCTCAAGTGAGCACAGGAGTGATAAAAATGAGTGTGATGCTAGTCACTAGTTTTAAAAACTTCAGTCTTCCATACTGCTGCATGTTGACCTTGGCTGCGGAGTCGATTGTCCTTTCTTCTGGTACTCATTACTTTTTTTTTTTTTTAAACAGAAACGAAAAACTAAATAAAAATCCCGCTGACTCTTGCGTCACACTGCCCTGTTACCGGCCTGGTACAGGTGGGGGGTCGTTGGAAGCTCCTCTAGGCAAAGGGGTTCAGATCTGGATGCTGCTCAGGTGGTGTTCCTTTGAACGCTTTGCACTGTGTGGCATGGATCCAGGTGTTCTTTCCTTGGACCTTTATGGCAGTGTGGGTCACCAGCAGGATCTGAAATGGACCAGTCCAACGCTTGTCTCTCCAGTGACTCCTTCTGGTGTCTTCAGATCAGCACCCACTGTCCTGGCTGGAACTGGTGCAGGATTTTATCAGCCACTGCACCAGCGCCTGATGGGAAAAAGAAAGAGAACGTGACAGAACCTTACAATATTCTAACATTAAATGTTTCAAATGAGTAGTTGTTAATGTGTGCTCACAAAAAGGATTTCATAAGACTTGGATTAGCTCTGGATCTATTTTTTCATTTGCATGTACATGAGAACCAAGGGGAGAGCTTTTGGCCAAGATAAACCAGTTTCTTCACAACATTTAGCCAGTTTGCTTTTTATGGTGAACCTTTCCTTTTCTACAGCTACTCCTGATTTGGATGATAAGCACAATATGTTTTTAATTTGATGGAGTGGTGGCCTAGTAGAGCAGTGCACTTGCACTCAGAGAAGGATGCAAGTGCCTGGTTTGATCCCCACAGCCTGCACTCTGGGTCCCTGAGCAAGACCCTTAACCCCCGATTGCTCCCCAGGCACTGCACATGGCAGCCCACTGCTCCCCAAGGGGATGGGTTAAGATGCAGAAGTGAATTTCTCCATTATGAGATCAATAAAGTTCAATTACTATTATTAATTAGAAACCTAGAAGTTTGCTGATTCCCTGCAGAGGTTTGTATACAAAATGTGTCCCATTATCACTGGAAATTAACTCCAGGACCCCCCAGCATGGAAGGATCTCCATTAATAAGGCCCTTCTGGACGCATGATCCAATTCATGTGTCCACACCACAGTTTTTCCTTCCACCAACTTACAAGCCTCAGTTAAAGCGATGAGTTGAGCTGTTTGAGCAGAATAGAAGTGCTTTAAAGGACCTGAGCGTAAAACACCTGAGTCAGAACACACAGCAAACCCATCTCAGTTCAAACCTGAAGCAGAACGGGAGGAGGAGCCGTCAACATACAATACGAGATCAGTGTTAGACAAAGGGATGTCTTGTAAATCAGGACGAATGGTACGAACAACATTTAAGACAGCTGCGCAGTCATGACTTTACTCATCCTCCTCTGTAGGCAGAAGTGTGGCTGTGTTTAAAATACTGCATCCTTTTACAGTGATGTCAGGTATGCCCAATAAAATGTAAGAAAATTTAAGCCACCTTGCTGCTGATAAATAAGAATCATTCAAACATTAATTTCTATCATTCCAGTAGGATGATAGAAACAGAATGTGGAACAAAAACTGTCAGAGAGTTGTAGCCAACAGTATCACGTGACGCTAGCACTATTTTCTCGGCTTCAGCAATAGCTTACAAACAACCAGGTAAAACCAGCTGCAACAGCGTCAGGTTTACTGGAATAATAAGCCACAGGTCGCAATTTGTCACCATGAGATTGCAACAAAACAGATGACATGGAACCAAATTTTTTATCTATCATTTGAATAAATGGTTTGTCAGAGTTTGGCAAAGCCAGCACCAGTGCAGAGGACAAGGCTGCTTTCAGAGCAGAGAAAGCCAGTTCTGCCTCAGACGTCCATGTGATTTTACCAGCAGCTGCCAGTCCCGTCCGTGTATTAAAGCAGCAAACAGAGATTCAAGCTTGCAGTAGTTTGGAATGTGAGCTCTGCAGTAACCTGTCATACCCAGAAATTAAATAATTTGTTTCTTTGTGATTTGTTTTAGGATTTTTTTAGAACCACTTTGATCTGCTGAGGTGGCTACTTTTGCTTTTATGTGAAAGAACATGGCCAAAAATCTAACTTCCTCCAAAACAAAGTGCATTTAGATTTTGAGACTTTCTGGCCTTTTTTATAGAGATATTTAAGCTATTTTAACATGTCTGTCCTGCATTGATTAGCTGATTCGGTACAGATTAACAAATCATCAATGAATAAATGAGAAAGTTTCCACAAGTCAAAGTCAGGTCCGTCAGACACAAGGGAAATACAATGTAAGTCATCTGAATCATTAGGTCACTGTCAGGTGTCACAGCATTTACTGCTGAGACAAAATGTTAAGGCACAGGAGCAGCTGGAAGCTTCCATTCGTATGCATACAAAGATTTATCTGGGGCCCAAAGTACTGCAGTCAGAGTCCTGAGTGTGAACCGTCAGTCCGTCCGAGGTTTAAATGATAATGTCCAATCTACACATATCCATAACATCTAAAGGACACAGACGAGACACCAAAAGAAAAATGCTTCAGCTTCATTCCCTGCGGAGTGGAAAAAAACAGAAAAACTTTCCCTAACTGAAGCTGAGACAGAATAAACATAACAACCACTAAGCTTTGGCTGTTCCCTGATACATTTAGCAGATAAGAGTGAGTTGCACCCGAGTCAACAACAAAATGCATTTTTTTCAGCTATTACCAGCATACAAAACATTTCAAAGGCATTTTTTATTTATTTTTTTACAGGCAGGGGTCTCTGTGTGGAGATACGTGCCTGTTGTAACAGCTGTGGCACATTCTAAGTGTGTGATGGCCTCTGTGAGCAAACTATGTGGATCAGTAGAAGCAGGTACCATTTCAGCATTCAGACACAGGTGTTGCGGTGTGTGTGTGTGTGAAGCCTCACACCCCTTTGCATGTCCCTTCTCAACGAGGTATGCCTCCGGATCCAGGGTCCGATCCCCCACCTGTCAGTTACCGGCACCAGGCTGCTGCGGTCCCTGCGGGCAGTCGTTCTTCCAATGTCCCAATTGTCCACAGTTGTGACATGCATTAGAACTAGACCACTGTCCACAACCACGGCCTCTGCCCTTGCCTTCATGGCCACGTCCACGATGGTTAGATCTTCCTTGTTGAGATCCATCAGAAAACAGGAGAAGGCCAACCTTGTGCAGATCAGTGTCTCTTATTTTTCTTTCCTCCACTGATGACATCACCGCTGAGCAGAGCACGTCTCTTTAAATCAGCCAGACGCAAAACTTCACTCCAGTCTCCATACAAAGTTTACTTTCTGCAGCAAACCTTTCTCCTTCCTCTCTGGGATTAGGGAGGAGGGCAGTGCTGGCCTGGATGTCAGCTGCAGTCCTTGATCTAAACATGGGCTTTATTCGCTCCTGTCACCTCCAGCATGGGGAATTGATGAATCTGTCCTTCCTTTGTTTACTCGCTGTTTCCCATTTCTCTGGTATGTGAAAAACGGGGAGGTGCGAATAAAGGTAAGTTCAGTCCAGTTCTGGCTTTGAGATGACTCTTGTGTCTGCTCTGCCTTGGGAGTGAATGGGTCTGATGAGGGAGGGATCCTCGCGTAGTTTTCCACCCGCTACTCAGTCAGAGCCGCCCTGCTTGCTGAGCTCGCCTCGCTCCCAGCCTTGCCTCGGTCCGCATACTGTTGAACAGGTAGATGTCTTCTCGGAGGGGGACAGGAGTCCAGATCCGGGTCAGCCACCTGGAGGGCCTGCAGCTCTGCCTGCAATGCAGCATATGGACAGGAGGGTGAAGCATCACATGTCTATATGTACTTTTAAACAAGGGGTCAATCACGTCTGTTACCTATGTCCCCAGTAAATTATTTTCCCCTGCCCTCTGTTTCAGTTCAGAATTTAGTTTTAGCATTCATTGCAGCACTTTATTCATCTTTCCCTCAGATCTTAATGTTTTTTTCTCTTCTTTATTTTTTTTAGTCTTTATCCATTAACTGTTTCACCTTATTTAACTGATTTAAACTTAAAGTTCCGCTCCGTGGAAAACCAAACTTATCATCCAAAATTAAAGCACATTCAACACAATCATCTCAGAGTCTTCTGCGACACGCTTTTTTTT
Organism: Fundulus heteroclitus; assembly: GCF_011125445.2. Classification (NCBI taxonomy): domain Eukaryota; kingdom Metazoa; phylum Chordata; class Actinopteri; order Cyprinodontiformes; family Fundulidae; genus Fundulus; species Fundulus heteroclitus. Next base: position 592,755 of record NW_023397088.1, on the reverse strand, counting down.
CTCACGGAACCTCCTTGTCTAACCTCTGTGTTTCCAGAAACTCCCTCTGAAAAACAATCTGAATTGTTTCTTCAGGATCCCTTTTCCTGGAGTTTTAGCTAGATTTTTTATTTACTTTTTATGTTTGTTTGTTTAATCATCCCTTTAACGCGCTTGTATTCGTGTGATTAAGTGCTGTGTTTTGCCATGGTCTTATAATTTAATAAACTGAAAGTTCTTACCATTTATATATATATATATATATATATATATATATATATATATATATATATATATATATATATATATATATATATATATATATATATATATATAAATATATATGTCCTCCTTTTTTAACCTTTGAGCAGCAGAGGGAGCTGTTACAAATGCAGCTAGAGCTGGAGAGGTTGAGGGGTACCAATAGACCAGTTTCAGATACCAGAGGACAGTTTGATGTTGCACAAAACATTCGTCTGTTGCTTAAATTTTATGAGTCAGATGTTGACACTTACTTCACTCTATTTGAGAGGATAGCAAATTTTTAGAAGTTTGAACAGACTTAGACAGAACTACGTTGTTGCAATGTGTGCTCACAGGTAAAGCACGTGAGGCTTTCTCAGCATTGAGTGTAGCTGACAGCAGGGTTTATGCTACAGTAAAATCTGCAGTACTGAAAGTGTATGAGCTTGTACCTGAGGCATATCGCCAACGTTTTCGTTTTAGGTAAAGGTTAGATTCACAGACTTATTCAGAGTTTGTTCGTGATTTGACTTCTGCATTTAATCGTTGGTCTACAGCTTCTGAGGCTACTACTTTTGAGGGTCTTTGTGACTTAATTGTGTTAGAGCAGTTCAAAAATTCAGTGCCTGAGGCAGTTGCAACGTACCTTAATGAATGTAAGGTTCAATCTCCATGTGAAGCAGCAGCCCTTGCACACGAGTATGTGCTTACTCACAAAAGTCACTTTGAACCAAGCCGTGCTACTCATAAGTATGGTCTCAGACATGGTCCTTTGTCTGAAGCTTTAAATCACAAGCCCCAGCAAAAATTTGGTCATAAAGTACCAGTTAATGTAAATACCTGTAGATATTGTCTAGTTGAGAGTCACTGGAAGAAAGAGTGTCCTGTGCTTAAATCTAAAAGGTCAGGTCAAGTTAAACCTGCTGTAATGGCAGCTCCTGTTACACTGCCTGACCTCCAGGTTGAGCTGTTGCAGTCACAGGTTAAAGTACTTCTTGATTCTGAGATCATACAAGTTGCTAAATGTTAGAAAGTTGACATATTATTATGACCCGAGGAAAAAAAAATAAAAAATTCGATGAAAAAGGGGATTTTTAAGGCTTTTTAGCTCAAGGCTCATAAAAAAATGTTGCATGACCGATGACGTAATTCGTCGGTGGCCGTTGATCTGTTGACATGGTAACAAGATACTTCCTGGTTGCAAACTTGCTTTCATAAAGACAAATAGACGGATTAAACATGGCTAAAAAGTGTGTGGCTTATGGTTGGTCAAATAACAACAAGGATAATGTCTCCTTACACACATTGCCGAACCCAAAAAGTCCCGGTGTTGTGCGAAATTCAGCTCCCCTGTGAAAATCTGTTCCCCTCTGTGTCGGGGATGCTGCAGCCAGAGAGGCGGGGTTTCACGCCACGGCGCAACAGATACATGTGCGTCCGCTCTCAGAGCGCTCACGTCCGGATTATTTAGTAATATTCCGGGAACACATAATGCTGAAATGAATGCTGAGGTTTGTGTTGAATGTACATCTTTTTATGTACTGTTTTGGCGGATTTCAGCTATCATAAACGATGCCAGGCAATCGAGCTTCAACGAGTTGTTTCCGTGTTTACATCTGAACTAGCAGCCAGAACTGCGATTATAAGTCCCGCTTCCAATTATACACCAGCAACCCATTTCGTTTATTCTCCTAAAATGTGTAGACAGACCTACCTGAATCGAAACAGACGCTAGCGCTGTCTTTCGTGTTACACTCATCACTTTCTGAATTGCCATTCGAACTTCTCGTGGTGTACTCCATTGTACTCTGTAGCGTAGCCCGGGCAACGCCCACAAACTACGTCATCGACCCAAATTGTGGATTTTCAGACTAGCGGTCGCCAAGGGACAATTTTGAGTCCTTAAAAAATCTTTAACGGCGCAATCACGATCTTAATGCCACATTTTTTTGAAAATATGGTCACTAATGCATGTATTTCGGAGTTGGTCGATCTCAAAATCAAGAAGTACTTTAAGGTTGGTTCTTCTCATTGTGATTTTTCAGCTTCTATTTCTGATGGTGTAGTGTCTTTTGAGAGATACAGGAGCTTTGGATTCTTTTACTTTAGAGTCTGTGTTGCCACTTTCTAAAATGTCTGATACTTGTTGTTGTGTCATTGTACAGGGCATGGGGTTAGTTGCATTTTCCTCTCCTTTACATAAAGTCACTTTAGCTTGTGGTCTTGTAAAAGGTGATGTAGATGTTGGGATACGGCCCCAGTTGCCAGTGGAGGGAGTGCCCATGATATTGGGGAATGACCTTGCAGGGTGTGAAGTGTGAGCAGATGGTAATCCCAACATCTTTAAAAAGCCAACTTCTGTGTCCCCTGTAGGTCTATCTTTGCACTGTAGTAGTGTGCCTTCTGATGTAGTTCCTGTTTGTGCTGTAACCCGTGCTGCCTCTAGAGTTAAAGAGGGTGAAGTTAAGCCAGAAAAATTAGAAAATTAGTAGCTGAACAAAAAGCTGATACAACTTTGTATAATATTTTTGCTAATGTTGTGCCTGAATCAGTTGTGAGAGACAGTGCTATGTGTTATTTCCTTCTAGGTGAACTTTTAGTTAGGAAATGGTTTCCACGTAGTGACCAGGTTTTGGGAGATCCAGTCTTTTAAGTAGTTGTCCCAACTGTATTGAAAAACAAGGTTTTACAAACATCACATGGTGACGTGGCAGGTCATCTGGGTGTACGTAAAACTTGTGACCGCATACTCAATAATTTTTTCTGGCCACGTCTTAAAAGAGATGTAACTCAGTTTATTAGGACTTGTCATACATGTCAGCTCACCAGCAAACCAAACCAGGTAGTCAAGCCAGCACCTTTGTTCCCAATCCCAGCCATATGGCAGCCTTTTGAACATCTCATTATTGATTGTGTTGGGCCATTACCACGGTCTAACTCAGGAAATAGCTATCTATTGACTGTAATGTGCCAAGCAACTAGATATCCGGCTGCTTTTCCACTTCGCACAATAACTTCAACATCAGTTGTAAAAGCATTAACTCAGTTTACTTCTACATTTGGTATTCCAAAAGTTATTCAGTCAGATCAGGCTTCTAATTTTACCTCCCATTTGTTTGCCCAAATTCTTAAACAGCTTAAAGTTAAACATAACAAATCTACTGCATTCCATGCTCAAAGCCAAGGAGCTTTGGAACGTTTTCATCAGACTTCAAACTCTTTGCTTCGTGCATACAGTACAGAGTTGTCAGCAGATTGGGAGAAAGGGTTACCCTGGTTGTTACTAGCCGCTCGTGAAGTAGTGCAGGAAAGCACAGGGTTTAACCCAAATGATTTAGTGTTTGGTCACAAAGTCAGAGGGCCATTAGCAGTTTTGCAGGATGGTTGTTTGCCTGATGAACCACCTCAAAACCTTCTTGACTATGTGAATGGGTTTAGACTGAAGTTGTACAGAGCTGGTGAACTGGCTAAGGAAAAATTGGAATTGTCTGAAAAGAAAATGAAACAGAAATATGACAGACAAGCTAAGCTGTGTGAGTTTAGTCCTGGTGATCGTGTTCTTGCTCTTTTGCCACTTGTAAATTCACTGTTTCAGGCAAAGTATTATGGTCCATTTACAATGTTGCGTAAAGTGTCAGATTTAAACTATCTCACTGAAACCCCAGGTCATAGGAAATCCTCTAAACTACGTCACATAAACCTGCTAAAGTCCTATCATTCCCGTAGTCCAGTTCAAGTTGAAAGCACTTCAGCGGTGAGGTCAGCGTTGGCTGCTGCGCCCATCACTGTCCCTAATGGCCTTAACTTTTTGGAGGGGGGAGAAGAGGAGGTAGTTGTGGTTTCAGATGAAGTTTTAAGAGGTCGTTTGAAAAACTATAAGACTTTGCAAAATATTAGTGCACTGGTAGATCATCTAGATTGTGGTAAACATAATGAGTTGGTGGCCCTCATTAGAAGTTATCCTGCTTTGTTTTCTGACACTCCTTTACAGACTCATTTAATCGAGCATGACAGACATTGGAGAGGCTAAACCCATTAAACAAAAGTTTTATAGAGTATCAGAGGAGAAGAAACAACAGTTGGAGACAGAGGTGCAATAAATGTTGAAAAATAAAATTGCTGAGCCATGCTCTTCCAATTGGGCATCACCCTGTCTTTTAGTTAGAAAGTCTGACTCAACTTTTAGACCTTGTACTGATTATCGAAAAGTAAACAATGTCACTAAAGCAGATATTTTTCCTCTTCCTAGGATGGAGGACTGCATAGATCAAGTTGGGTCAGCAAAGTTTGTTAGCAAATTTGATCTTCTTAAAGGGTATTGGCAGGTGCCTTTGACAAAGAGAATTGCTGCTTTTGTCATTCCATCTGGCTTGTACTGTTACAATGTAATGCCTTTCGGGTTGCAGAATGCTCCAGCCACCTTCCAGAGGCTGATGAATCTGGTGGTGTCAGGTCTGGAAGGGTGTGCCGTGTATCTGGACGATGTAGTCGTTTACTCAGATTGTTGGGAGGAGCATATCCGGCGAGTACAAGCCCTATTTGAAAAACTGGTGTGGGCCAGGCTGACTGTTAATTTGGCAAAGTGTGAGTTTGCCAAAGCCACTGTGACTTACCTTGGAAAAATTGTTGGTCAGGGTTTTGTTCGTCCTTTGGAAGCAAAGATCGCTGCTGTGAAGCAGTTCCCACAGCCAACCACCAAGAAGGAACTAATGCGCTCCTGGGAATGGCAGGCTACTACCGTGCCTTTTGTAAAAACTTTAGTATTAGGGAGAGTAGTGTCTCCCCTGACCAACCTGTTGAAGGCCAAGGCTGAGTTCATCTGGTCCACCCAGTGCCATGCAGCATTTGAGGCTGAACACAAAAGGCTCTTTTGTGTTCAGCTCCTGTGTTGGCAGCACCACGTTTTGGTCAGCCCATCAAATTACAGGTAGATGCTAGTCAGATAGGGGCTGGGGCTGTCTTACTGCAGGAAAGTGACAAGGGAGTTGAGTGTCCCATCAGTTTCTTCACCCGGAAATTTAATAAATACCAGCAAAACTATTTGTTCATAGAAAAGGAGGCATTAGGCCTCATCTGGGCTTTACAGCACTTCGAGGTCTATGTCGGCTCTGGTTTGACTCCTTTGACAGTTTTCACTGACCATAATCCACTTACATTTTTGAAGTCTTTGCAGAATCCCAACCAGCGGCTGATACGTTGGGCCTTGTTCCTACAGCCTTAAAACTTTGACATTAGACACATCAGTGCTCCATTGAACTAACTTTATTTGTTTCTCTGCTCTCCCCTGCTGGCTGTCTCTTCCTCCTCCTCTTAAACTGCTCCCAAGGTACCAGGGCTGCTGAGATGGAGGGATGGACAGTTGGTCAGGGGATGCAGAGCAACTACTAGAGCCGGGACTGGTAGCTATTTGTATTTTGGGGATCATTTTGAATTTGTTCTAATGTGGGCCAAATTTTAGGTTGAGGGTGGAACCCTCATTTTAAGGAGGGGGTGTCACGGCCCTTTCCTCTGACCTGCAGGGGCGGTTCCTCCTGCAAGCAGAGGCGGGTCTTACTAATGCGGTACCGCGCGCGAGCTATTTTTAGAAACACAACGTCACAATGACGTCACATCACGTGGTACGCAGTGGGGCAAACTTTTGAAACCCGCCGCTGCTTTGCTTTAAAAGAGACATGCGTTAGCCTAGGTTTTACTCGGTAAACGACTGCTTTTTCCAAATCTAAGACCATGGTTTTTAAACATTGTTGCTATGGAACGGGCAACAGCGACTCGAGTTACGCTGATCGGCCGTATATGAAGGATGTTTTCTTCAAGACTGCCAAGGAGAAATGTGTGCGCTGGGACCGTGGCGGTCGGCCTACACAACAGTTCAACCCGGAAAAAGTTACCAAATTCAAGTACATATGTAGCAAGCATTTTGTTGGAGGAAAGGGCACAACCGAAGAACATCCTGACCCAATTCCAGCGACATCAAGTCAAGGTAAGAGTATTTTGGTGGCCGACATGTTAATAAAGTAGCGCCTGCTACCATGACAGCATATAGGCTATCATGGTAGCAGGCGCTAACATGATAGCCTGCTACCAGGATAGCTTACTCAAAAACATTTCAAATGAGACAAACATTAAACATATACCCATTCCTGGACGGTGATTGCAAACAACAACAACAAAAAAAAACGGCCGACACTGCCATGACCGCCGCGCAGGAAAAAAAAAACAAAGCTTACCGTTCGATCAACTCGGCCAGTTTTCCAGTTTTTTTAAGCCCTCGAACCTCAAGCCATCGTTTGAGCTGAAGGTTGGTGTGTTCTTCGACAGTGCGGCCAGTAAACCGTGCGCCTGGGACATCGTCTTGGGAAAGTTTAACGGCTGTAAAGTCGGTCAGATCGCTGGTTCTGTTGCGCTTGTAATAGCTGGGTTATCCGTGCTTTCTCTCCTGTATGCCCTACCTAAGCGGCAAAAGGGGCGTTGCTCTTGAGACGGTGACGTCACGTGCGCGGTACCGCATTGGAGCCACTTGGGCTCACTATATAAGTTAAGCTCCAGTAACACTCTCTCTCTCTGCTCCTCCAGGTACTCACTTTGTTGGTTGGTTCAGTTTGGTTTTCAGAATAAGAATCAGAATCAGATTCAGAATCAAGTTTAATCGCCAAGTAGGTTTGCACATACAAGGAATTTGACTTGGTGATAATGGTGCAGACAGAAATAAGAATACAATAAAAAAAGTAAAATTTAATAAAATCAATATATATACAGAAGTAATATACACTCAGTAAACTGTGCGTTAATATAACACAGAAGCTTGTAAGTCTTGAACGGGGGAGAGAGACAGTGTCCAGTGTCACAGGCGGCTCTTGGCCTTGTTCATAAGACCGGTAGCAGATGGGAAAAAAACTGTTCTTGTGGCGTGAGGTTCTGGTCTTGATGGAGCGCAGCCTCCTGCCAGAGGGAAGTGTCTGAAATAGTCCATAACTGGGGTGCGAGGGATCAGCCACAATCTTCCCTGCACGCCTCAGTGTCCTGGAGGCGTACAGGTCCTGGAGAGACGGAAGATTGCAGCGATCACCTTCTCTGCAGACCTGATGACACGCTGCAGTCTGTCCTGGTCCTTAGCGGTGGCACCAGCGTACCAGATGGTGATGGAGGAGGTGAGGATGGACTCAATGATGGAGGAGTAGAACTGCACCATCATTGTCCTTGGCAGGTTGAATTTCTTCAGCTGCCGCAGGAAGTACATCCTCTGCTGGGCTTTCTTGGTGAGGGAGTTGATGTTCAGCTCCCACTTTAGGTCCTGGGAGATGATAGTTCCCAGGAAGCGGAAAGACTCCACAGTATCGATGGTGGAGTCACAGAGGGTGATGGGGGTAGCTGGGGCTGAGTTCTTCCTGAAGTCCACAACCATCTCCACTGTTTTTACAGCATTGAGCTCCAGGTTGTTCTCCCTGCACCAGGTCACCAGATGGTCAGCCTCCCACCTGTAGGCGGACTCGTCACCATCAGAGATGAGTCCGATGAGAGTGGTGTCGTCCGCGAACTTCAGGAGCTTGACAGACTGATGACTGGAGGTGCAGCTGTTGGTGTACAGGGAGAAGAGCGGAGGAGAAAGAACAAAGCCTGGAGGGAACCAGTGCTGATTATCTGTGAGTCAGAGTCATGTTTTCCCAGCTTTACTTGCTGCTTCCTGTCAGACAGGAAGTCTGTGATCCACCTGCATGTGGAGTCAGGCACATTCAGCTGGGAGAGCTTCTCCTGAAGCAGAGCTGGGATGATGGTGTTGAAGGCAGAGCTGAAATCCACAAACAGGATCCTGGCGTAGGTTCCTGCAGAGTCCAGGTGCTGGAGGATGTGGTGAAGGGCCAGGTTGACAGCGTCGTCTGCAGACCTGTTGGCTCTGTAGGCAAACTGTAGGGGGTCCAGGAGGGGATCGGTGATTTCTTTAAGGTGTGAAAGCACAAGGCGCTCAAAGGACTTCATAACCACAGAAGTCAGAGCGACGGGTCTAAAGTCATTAAGTCCTGTGGTCCTTGGCTTCTTGGGAACAGGGATGATGGTGGAGGATTTGAAGCAGGCTGGTACGTGACATGTCGCAAGTGAGGTGTTAAAAATGTCTGTGAACACTGGAGACAGCTGATTAGCACAGTGCTTCAGGGTGGATGGAGACACAGAGTCTGGTCTAGCGGCTTTCCTCGGGTTCTGTCTTCTGAATAGTTTGTTAACATCTCTCTCGTGAATGGAAAGAGTTGTCACTAAGGAGGAGGTGGAGGTGATCTGTTGTGTGGTGTCATGGGGGGTGGTTGCAGGACTGTCCCTTTGTCTGTCGAAACAACAGTAGAAGTCGTTCAGGTCGTTGGCTAAGTGTCGGTCGTTCATGGAGTGGGGGGCTTTAGGCTTGTAGGTTGTTATCTGCCTGAGGCCTTTCCAGACAGAAGCAGTTGTTTGATGAAAACTGGTTTTGCAGCTCCTCAGAGTACAGCCGTTTAGCCTCCTTCAACGCTTTGCTAAACTTGTATTTTGCATCTCTGAATCTGCATTTGTCCTCACTTCTGAAGGCATCTTCTTTGTCCAACCTTAGCCTTCTGACTGTTGCTGTGAACCAGGGTTTGTCATTATTGTAACACACCCTGGTTCGTGATGGATCACAGCAGTCCTCACAGAAGCTGATATATGATGTCACAGCTTCTGTGAACTCATCCAGACTGGTGGTAGCAGTCCTGAAAACATCCCAGTCAGTAGAATCCAAACACGCCTGAAGATCCTCCACAGCCTCACTGGTCCATTTCTTTGATGTCCTCACCACAGGTTTGCAGAGTTTTAGTTTCTGCCTGTAAGCAGGAATCAGGTGAACCATGATGTGGTCAGACTGGCCCAGTGCAGCACGGGGGACGGTGTGATAAGCATCCCTGACTGTGGTGTAGCAGTGATCCAGAATGCTCTCCTCTCTGGTCGGGCATTTAATAAACTGTTTATATTTAGGAAGTTCGTGGGTGAGGTTTCCTTTGTTAAAGTCACCAAGGACAATAACTAAAGAGTCTGGATTTCTCTGCTCCACATTCAGTATCTGGTCTGCCGGCGTGCGCTGTGCGACCTGCACGATTGCGTTCGGCGCAATGTAAACACAGACCAGAATGAATGAAGCAAACTCGCGGGGTGAATAAAAAGGCTTACAGTTTATGATGAAGGATTCCAGGTCAGGAGAACAGTGCTGCTGGATCACTGACACGTCGTTGCTCCAGCCGCTGTTGATGTAGAAACAGATCTCTCCACCCTTCGCCTTGCCGGAGAGATATGTGTCGCGGTCAGCTCTGTGAAGTTGGAAGCCGTCCAGCTGCAGCGCGGCATCAGGGATTTCTCCACACAGCCACATCTCAGTGAAACAGAAAACAGCAGATGAGGAGAAGTCCTTGTTTTTTCCCAGCATCAGTTCCAGTTCGTGTAGTGTGTTGGGCAGGGAATGCAGGTTGGACAGGATTATGCCCGGTAGCGGTGAGCGGAGTCCGCGCTTGCGGTGATGCACGAGCGCCCCAGCACGCTTCCCTCTCCTCCGGCGTTTCGCTGCGTGAGCAAAGGTGAACGCACCTTTGACCAGAATGTCCAGGATTTCCAGCGTGGGGAGAAGAAAAGTAGGGAATAAATCCTCTGGTGATGTAGCCCTGATATTCATGAGTTCTTCTCGGGTGAAAGAGCTCCGGGTATCATCGCAAAAACCAGAGTTAAAGAGTAAAACAAAGCAAAAAACAGCACACCAACACACCGTGGCAGCCATCCACGGCGCCATCATGATGTCTTGGTTAACACTCAGACACATTCTCACATACATGTTCACCCACTCATACACCGCACACATTAAACATTTATACATACTCACATCTCATCCCTGTTTTATTTATTTAAAGTTACTTATAGGTTACAATAAACTATTGATTGGCCTAAACCGTTTTGTCTCCCCTCCTTTTTGTCATGGGCACTGAGCCGGCCTGTGACAGACGAGACAGCATGAAAGCCATGAAATCATTGGACAGCTACAATTATTTCATATCCGGACATGTTCAGACAAGTTTGTGTAACATACAAAAGTGGAGTCGGACACAGACAGCGCCTCAGCAAAGAGGAAGACCCGCCGCCGGTAGGTTAAAAAAAACATTATTCACAAAGGATTATTTTGGTGTTTTTGTCGTATTAAACCTTTTCACAGACTCATGCCAGAGGGTTTGCATACATTGTACATGCACGTATATTATTATGAAATGAATGTTTTCGTCTTGACTTAAGTATATATCCTAATTTTTATTTATAGAATTATTGAAGTAGAACAAAAACTAGTGCAACATTAAGTTGTATTTACCGGAGACGAAGTGCAGATTGCAAATTCTGTTGTGGTATGATGGCCCCCACAGTCGATTGGATTTGTCTGCCTGCATCCTATTCATTGAAATTATCCATTTCTTTCTTCTTTCTTCATCCTTCTGTAAACAAAATAAATGTATATCTGACGATTTGGAATGCCTCTGTGTGCAACCGCGAGCACAAGACGTGGGCATTGTTTAGATTCCAAAAATAAACTAACTAAAAGCACGCTCTAATTTACCCGTTTTGTCACGGTGACAGTGACCAGCGTGACCCGTATGTAGCGTGGATGTAGCTCGTGACGTCACGCGTGAACTGGTCTATATGTGGCTCCTATCTTTCCACAGAGTTAAAGGCAGCGCGCTATTGTACCCGCGTCAGGCGGAGTCCTCGGCAGCAAGGCCTCAGTCAATCGTTCCCCCAAAATGTTTGTGATACATATGATGGAAGTTGTTCTGGAACTGAAATTTCCCTCTAGGGAAATTATTAAAGCATTTCTGATTCTGTTTCTGGTTGTGCCCTTCAAAACTGTTCCAAATGTGTGTGTCCCCCCCATGAAAAGGAATCCGGTGAGATAAAAGTACAGATTTCCATTCTAGGACACTTTCCGCATTTGACAAAGTCTTTGGTCATAAGATTAACCCTGTGTTTTATCAAAATGTACTGTTGAGCACAACATAATATCAATAAAATTAATAGAAAATAAGCTGAATTGCATAATTTTGTCTTCAAACAGAGGTATTTTGTTTGAAAACATGAATTATCAATTGTCTTAAAATGCACAAAAGCGTAAATTTAGGTAAAAGTGGCTCAGTCAGGGTCACCTGGACTGTGCCACATGACCTGGACTTTATTTACAACTTTATTGTCATTTTGAATGTACAGACTGCATACAGAACAACATTTCATTGCATACACTTACAACAGTGTAGTGGGATTGCAGGTGGAATAAGGCAACATCACAATATAAAGTGCAGCAGTGATCATATATAACAATGCAGGAGAAAAACAGTGTGCAAGAACAGTGTGCAGAAGAACGTTCAACCATTGTTTATGTGCAAAGATAATGGTGCAAAAAGGAATTTGTATGGAAAAGAAAAGTATGGTGCTGTGCAAATAATATGTGCAAAAATGCAGTAAACATTGTGTTGTGTACTATTTAAAAGGATAATAAAAGTTTGGCAACATTGGTAATGCCAAATAAGGGTGCAAATGTGATGCAGAGTCCAGTTTAGAGTTCAACAGTTCAACAGTCTGATGGCAAGAGGGAAAAAGCTGCTTCAGAATCTGGCTGACCTGCAACGGATGTTGCGACACCTCTTTTCCCGGAGGGCAGCAGGGAGAACAGCCCGTGGTGGGGATGTAAGAGGTCTCTGATGATGTTAAGGGCTCGGGACACACGGCGCTTGGATGAAATGTCCTTAATTTATTTTACACAATGTAGTGTACAGATCAGGGAGCTTTTGCTGGCAGCCATAAACCAAAGTGTCCATTTTCGTACACTTTGCCATTAACCATTAACTGTTATTAAAGTCCAGTTTAGTTCCAGCTCAGAACCCCTGAAGGCTTGAATGAAATATTCTAACAGCACATAATGATGTTTTGGTTCTGCTTGGTTAAACTTTTTAAATCAGTTTTATTGGATCAAATATCAGACATCAGTTCATCATTTTTCTGGGACTTTTACATTCAGGAATGTACATTTTTTCAATTTCTATTATTTATTTTTTCATATTTCAGTTTTAAACTGCATTCCATTAGCTTTAACTTAGATCTTCAATTCTTTATGCAGATTGAGGAACTGCAGTTTGTCAGAGGTCTGCCATGCTTCTCTGGTGTCTGCTTTAAAGTCCAACCCCTCCCATCTGAAAGAACTGGACCTGAGTGACAACAACTTGAAAGATGCTGGAGTGAAGGAGCTCTGCAGTTTTTTGCAGAATCACCTCTGCAAACTAAAGAGATTAAGGTCAGACTCCATGTTTTAGATTTATGCTGATATTTTTGATCTGAAAGTTGTGTTGACACTAAACTGCTGAGATCTGCCTAAAATTCTACTGATCCACACAGGATCTTTAAGTCTGGTTTCTTACTCACTGCTTTGGTAAAATTAAAATTCCTTTTTCCCCCCCCAACATCCTGCAAGGATTTCGTGCATAAAAACAGTCACTCCCTATTGTTCAACTGAGAGCAATCCAGAATTGTCAGAGACTCCTGGATCAAGTGTTGAAACATTTTTAGACAAATTGAGTAAAAATCTGCTTATCTTAGATTTAATCCTGTTGTAGTTGCCATGACTCTGATTGACATTATGCACAAGCATCTGCAGACAAGCCAGAGTAACAGGTGTGGAGCAGAATTATCGAATTGAGAGATTAAAGCTTTCTACTACGGGGGTAATGCAAAGTTGCAGACAAGTGATGCTCTTTCAGAAACAAAGATAATGGTCTTTTTGTTTGTGTTCTATGATGCTTCAGAATGATGTATTGAGCCAAAGGTAGCAATGCAAAGTGCTATTAGCATATATTTCAATGAGGTAGAAGCTGGCTTTACTGTATTTTGAACATAATTGCCAGCAAAATTGTTCAGTTAAACGCTTACTGATGGACACTGAAGATCTTTATGGTAAAGTCTGGTTTCTTCTTTACTGCAGGAAACAATTAAATATGAAACGGGTTAAATTTTAGCGTGGGATTGCTGTTAGTATCCAAAACTTTCCAGAATGCAGTAAATTTAGATAATACAGTATACTCCCACTTCCATTACCAGCAATATGTTTTGATAATGTTGAGCCAATATATGAAGCAGTGTGGAGCTCAGGAAGTATTACAGTCTATGACTTCAGTACAGGATAAGACCCTAAGTACCTAATCTTCAGAAGGTCAAAACAGGTGCAAACTACTCATTGTGTACAAAGCTGATCTTCAAACCAGGAGTAAAGCAACTTGCATGTCTACCATGCTCAGATTATTTAGTATAAACTTTTTTGTGTGTGATTTCATTAATATGCAGATCACAGGCTAATAGCTTACAAACCATGCAAATTTATGGGAGGGGGATATAAAATATAAATACTTACTACCCTCAAACATTTTATCAAAAGCTGAAACTGATAGTGGTCAGGTATTTTCTATTTATACTTGGAGCATCTTTGAATGTCAGGTGCAAACTTGCACATAAAAATGCCTGTGGTCCTTGTGGACAGAAAGGAGGCATTAGTATACTGACAGAAGATGGCCAGAGAGTCTGTCTGCATGCAAACATATTTAGGTTGTCAGAATAACAACAGTAGAAATTGCTGACAAATCTAGGTGCATTCTTAAATGAGGACAGATGGACTGCCCCTGTTATTTGTGTATGTGTAATCATTCTAAAATAGTGGGTCCAGAAGTTATCGATAATCCCCTAACTCAGGGGTTCCCAAACTTTTTTAGCCGGGTTGACACACCCCCAAGATTAATATATATATATATAAAACGATTGCTGTTACAACTCAAACGTCGTAACAACGCTTCTAAATCTGAGTCTGACGCACAATTTTACGCTGCAAAATACAAACACGAAGCAGTTTGATTTTTGTCCGATGACGAGCAAGCGAGAGAGAACTGGTAAAGCAGCACAGAGTAACAATAAGTCTAGCGCTCCATAAAGATGTTATTAATCAGAGAAATCTTTCTGATTGTTTCACAGCGATTACATTCAGCAGGTAAACATGCCCACGGCAACACACCTCGGCTCCCCCAGCCCGTTTCTGTTTCTGCCTAAACTGCCTCTTTAAAATGAACTGCACGGTGCAGTCTGCGCCTGTCTGAATCGCAATGAGAAGTATTACAAATCCCCCCAGGAGCACCTGTAACGGTTTGGGTTGTGTGGAAGGGTGGAGATGAGGCACAGGCTCGTTGAGACGTTCAGAAACTCACGACCACATTGGTACTGGAAATTCCACAATGCTGTCCTTTAATGAATTCTCTTCACCAACCTTACAAAGCCCGGTTGAACGGCTGCTATTTTATCAAACATGACATGAGCAGAGTTCCAACAACCTAAAACGTCACCAAATAAAATAGGGTGCTAACATGACCGCCTCCGTTTTGTATATATATCTCCCGCGCTCTCTACAGAGAAAAACAGTGGCGCATACATATGATGTCACTAGTGAGACTGTAGTAACTTAAAGAGATATACACAATTACGGTTGTTACACACCATTTTCTTTTTTTCCAGATGTAGCAGTAACGACAGCGGTATGTGTGTCATGCGCGTCAGAGCTTGTCATCGGTTAAAAGTCACGGCACCATGAGCAGCAGCGCTGTTTGTAGGTGCTGCGCCATAGAGAGACCAAGACACTCAATTTAATCTCGTAAATAAAACTTTTGGCCCAAATTAAATGTTTCCTCTGCTGACGTAAACGACGTAAACCCAGGAGAGAGGAAGAGACATTTTCTGATTCGCTCGTTTTCTTCTCCCGGATCCGTTGCGATTCTCTCCTCTGTTGCCTCCAATTTCTCTCTCACTCTCTTCCTCTCCTCTTTAATGACTAGCTTTAACCTTAGATGTCTCATCTGTTCCCCTGATTTCAGCCTATTGAGCATATTTGCGGAAACTATTGAAGCACAGACCACAAGCCATATGCACATATACAGCACAATGCAGATTTTTTAAAATTAAGCGTAGAAGAATATTTCTTCTAAATAAATACAGTTTATTAACATTTTCGTGTTAATAATGTATCGTTCCGTTATGACACATAAGCACCAGACGAGGTTTTGCTGCTAACACTTTTTTTTACGAAGAACAGGACGGGACAGCTTGCACTCCGCCGGTCCCCCAAATCATGACTCCTCTCCCCGGAAGCCACACATTTCTTCCGCTATGACCCCAAAGCAATATGATTTAAAGGAACAGTAAGTGTGCAACAGCATTTAGCAATAAAGTCTAATAAGGATCATTACAATACATTTCTATTTATTGATTAAATTAACAGTTTTTTGAGCTGTACAAAAGAAATGCTTATTTACACATCTTTATTGTGTGTGGGGAAAAAAACACGGTCAGACGCCATTACAGTTTTTGCCTCGCACACCCCCTAGTGGCAGCTCGCGCACCCCCACACTTTGGGAAACCCTGCCCTAACTCATTGTTCTAATATGAGCTCTTTAATTATCCATTCCTACATCATGTATGGGCTACCGGTTTATCCGTGCAGGTTTGAGGGATCTACAGCTATTTTTTCAACTATATTGGTTACTCCTTGCTTTGTAATATTTTGGCTCAAGCAGCTGCTGTGAGTAGTTGGTGGATATATCTCAATCTGTTTAGAGATTAATCTAGCTGTAAATCTGATGGCATGACTCCCTTCCAGACTCAGAAAGTATTGGTGTGGGGGGGGGGGGGGGGATAAAAGAGTACAGGTATATTTCCAGGTATTGTGACTGTAATGATTTGTTCTTGGATGAACCCGGACAGAGCACGCACACACAGAGCTAAAATGGAGAGTTTATTGTAAGGCAGATGAATAATGGCAGGTGGAACCACAGATGCAGGACTGAACTGGAGCAGAGATGTAGATGTGTGCAGGAGCTGGCAAGCAGGACCAGAAGCATGGCAAAGAGGGAACTTGGAGAACAGAGCACAGCAGCAGGATTCACAGCATGCCAGAGAGAGTACTTGGAGACCAGAGCTCAGCAGCAGGACCCACAGCATGGCAAAGAGAGTACTTGGAGACTAGGGCTCAGCAGGATTTGAAACCAGGCTGGGTGAATACTTGCAGATCTGAGTAGCAACAGGATGTATAGCTTGACTGGATGAATACTTGCAGATAGATCTGAGTAACAGTAGGATTAGTTGCACAGATGAGGCAGGATATATCCATAGTTGCTGGAGACAGACACAGAGAGCTGGCAGAAAATGTCCAGGGGGTAAGCACAGAAGCAGCTGGTAGGAACAATGGGAGGCTGAGGTTACTGGAGCACAGGAGAGACATGTAAACCTACAGTTGATGAGGCTTGGAACAGAGATAAGTCTAATAAGTCCGGTAAACAGGCAGAGGCAACACTACAGACTGACATGAGACAAAAAGGATCCAGCAAAAGGCTAAACTTAACTCGAGATGCAGAGGTGGCAGAGTTGCAAAAGCAAGTAGGGGAAAAATTCAGGTAGACAAGCCAGGAGTTAGTGATGTACTGATAATGGACCGGCAGAGAAGCGAAGGCAAAGAGAGGCTTAAGTAGGGAGGCTGGCAGGTGAAGTGAGTCTGGCTAAATAGTGACTGACAGGTGTGACTAACTGCAGCGGGAGTGAAGGGAAGGCTGAGTGAGAGGGGTAGGAGGAAACTGAAAACTAACAATAATTTAAGCCAGAAAATAACTAAACCCTGACAAGAAGGAAGAACTGAAAAATAGTAAACAAAGGCCCGATCAAAACTAAACCCTGACAGTGACTGATATGCATTCTTTTGAATTTAATTCAACATTGTTTTGGAGGGAGGTTTCAACCACTCAGCTGTTGCATTTGTCATGGTCAACGTCACTAACACAAAAAACAATACAATGGTGATAAACAGGGTATGTCTGATTTTTCAGCTGTAATATTTACTTATTGAAATCAGACAAACATTTTATTCTGTTTTGCAGAACATCTGCTAATAAAATAACCTTTTTTTTCTTCATTTTTTACGATAATTAATATTGTCTCAAACCTGGAGTTAAGACTTTGATCTTCTTTCTTTAACAGCTGCTCCCAAACTGATAGTAACCTACACATACTTTACTCATTTAAATGAGTACCAAAATCAGTTTTACACTTTGATGGGTTCAATTAAATTCAATTTTATTTATATAGAGCCAATTCATGAAACATGTCATCTCAAGGCACTTTACAAAGTCAGAATCAATCATATTATACAGATTGGGTCAGATTATACAGATTGGTCAAAAATGTCCTATATAAGGAAACCAGTTGATTGCATCAAAGTCCCGACAAGCAGCATTCACTCCTGGGGAAGCGTAGAGCCACAGGGAGAGTCGTCTGCATTGTACATGGCTTTGCTGCAATCCCTCATACTGAGCAAGCATGAAGCGACAGTGGGAAGAAAAACTCCCCATTAACGGGAAGGAAAACCTCCGGCTGAACCGGGCTCAGTATGAACGGTCATCTGCCTCGACCGACTGGGGTTACAGAAGACAGAGCAGAGAAACAACAAGAGAGACAAAAAAGCACAGAAGCACACATTGATCCAGTAATCTGTTCTACATTAGATGGTAATAGCGGGTGATCTGTCTTCCCTGGATCATGTCACAGCTAACAGAACACCAGACCAGATATGCCTACTATAAAGAAAATAAGAGAGAGAACAAAAAGCTAAAAGGTGAAATGACAACAGTCATTTCAATGCAATGCAATACAAAAATGGAGAACAGTAGACTGGAGAACAGTAGACCTCAGTAGAGTGAGAAATATAGGCCCTGATGACCAGTAGCCTAAGCCTATAGCAGCATCACTATAGATGTAGCTCACGGTAACATGAGCCACTCTAACTATAAGCTTTGCCAAAAAGGAAAGTTTTAAGATTAGTCTTAAAAGTAGACCGGGTGTCTGCCTCACGGACCGAAACTGGGAGTTGGTTCCACAGGAGAGGAGCCTGATAGCTAAAGGATCTGCCTCCCATTCTACTTTTAGAGACTCTAGGAACCACCAGCAGACCTGCAGTCTGAGAGTGAATTGCTCTGTTAGGAACATACGGGGTAATCAGAGCTCTGATATATGATGGAGCTTGATTATTAAGGGCTTTATACGTTAGAAGAAGAATTTTAAATTCTATTTAATAGGAAGCCAATGAAGGGAAGCTATAATTAGAGAAATATGATCCCTCTTGTTGATTTTCATCAGAACTCTTGCTGCAGCATTTTGGATCAGCTGAAGACTTTGAACTGCATTTTGTGGACTTCCTGATAGTAAAGAATTGAAATTGTCCAGCCTTGAAGTAACAAATGCATGGACTAGTTTTTCAGCATCACCCCTGGACAGAATGTTTCTAATTTTGGCAATATTCCGGAGGTGAAAAAATGAAACTCTGGAAACCTGTTTAATATGGGATTTAGACAACATGTCTTGGTCAAAAATAACACCAAGATTTTTTACTTTATTACCAGGGGCCAAGTTAATGCCATCCAGAATAAGTGATTGATTAAGAAGTTTATTTTTTGAGGACTCTGGTCCAAAGATTACAACTGTCTTGTCAGAATTTAAACGCAGGAAATTTAAAGTCATCCAGCATTTGATGTCATAAAGACATGACTGCAGTCGAAGTAATTGATTGGATTCATTAGGATTTATGGATAAATATAGCTGAGTGTCATCAGCATAACAGTGGAAATTAAGCCCATGTTGTCTGGTAATTTTGCCAATCGGAAACATATATATAGTAAAGAGAATTGGTCCAAGGACTGAACCCTTCAATATGAGAACTGCTGAGACACATCTTTCAAACTTTAAGTACTTAATATAGACAAATGGTACACACGCTACATAAAATGATAACATAAATTATATGAATAGTAATAAAACCATAACACACTTCATATCCACTTTGGACAAAATCTTTTAACATCAGGTGCAGCTCTCCCACAAGTTGCTTGCACAGTTTATTTTCTTTCCATGCAATTAATCAGTCCTTATTTGCAATCTTTAAAGATCAGGCCTGTAGTGCTCCCATTCTCATCCTCTGTATGATTCTCTAAGCTTCTGCTGCTGCCTAATTTCAGTAACAGATCCAGAGAGGCTTAATGGATCTGGACTGGAAGGTTAAGGACTTGTGAGGCTTTGGTGTCCCAGCCAATCAGCTCTAATGTCAGTGGAATGACAGTTGGATTTTTACACATATGTTTTTCATTCTTTTAATGGCCTGTGGTTGTCAGGGTTCACTTCTCCCTGCTTTACCATGGACAGTTCCAGATCCTTCCACCATCCACTCAGCCCAGCTCCATTTGATGCCAGATCAGTTTCACCTGCTGCAATAATCAAGTCTAGACTCTTTCCACCTTTCTTCCCTCTTTGTCCTCTCCACCGCCTTCCTCTGCCTCAAGCCAGCTCCACTACCCTTCCTCGTGTCTGCTTGCAGTCCTCCAGCTACCTCTGTGTCAGCCACCTGCCGGCCTTCGTCCCTCGCCTACCTGCCAATGTTCCCTCACGTCCTCTGGCTCCAGCTTCGCTCTGCCAGCTCCTGCTCCAGCCATCTTCATCATCCCTCCACTGTTGCCTGGTACAGACTTTGGTTCCCATCTCCACAACTTTTAATCTTCAATAAAAACTCTTAAAGGTGGCTCTGTGTGTGGCTGAATTTGGGCTCAAAAAACCTCCTGACAGTGGTCAATTAGTTTTAACAGAAAAAAGAAGAAAAAACTGCTGATAAAGAGGACGACATAAGAAATGAAGAAGCTTTGGAAAGATTTAACTATTTTACTATTAAAACAGTTAGACACAACATGTCACAGAACCAGATTCTGGTTTGTGTGTTTCAGCTTCTAAAGTCACTTTTATATTAAACATTCTCCATGAGATCTTGTTTCTGTGGTTGTGGAATAATTAAAGTAGTTAATTTATCTGCAGTAATCTACATGTCTTCATATTTTCTCCAAAACCCCTCCTGACTTACTTGTTTTCTGTGAAACTTGAATAATTTTCTGCAGAACCTA